>NC_136903.1:78518299-78520799 GCF_949606895.1 Notothenia rossii | reverse complement strand
TGTGTGTGTGTGTGTGTGTGTGTGTGTGTGTGTGTGTGTGTGTGTGTGTGTATGCTGGCTGTGGTTGAGTCAACTCAGAAGCAGCTCAGACAGAAGACATGACGAACTGCTAGCGACCACATTCTCTTCCACATCAGCCATGCATTAGCTTAGCAGGCTATAACACTAATACTACCCTCTGTGTATCATATAAAGCCAATTATGTTGATGTATGGGTAGCATAATACAGCTTTAGTATGAACACTAATAGCAGGTCTAAAATTAGGTCAGAGGTCAGGGTCAGCAATGCCCCTGGAGCAAACAGTGAATCAGTGTTTAGACCACCCTCCCAGTAGTTTCCCTTTCTTCGTCATATGCTCCCATGTTTGTGTATGTGTGAGTGTGAACGTGCTACTCACTGGCTGCTGGGGGTGTGGCCACTTTTGGAGTAAAGGGGGACATGTTCATCTCCAATGTCTGCCTTGGTGAAGGAGGATATCCACTCAAACAGTCGGGCTCTAAAAGACAAAGACAAGCTAATGAGAAGCAAATAAAGCCATGTGATACACAGCACTCAAACCGTAAGTGGAGTACAAGCTCATGTATGTCAACACAGGTAACAAGGAATTTATGTCTACAGCAAATACTGATTTACAAATATAGAATCGAACAAATAAATGTTCCACCATCCTCTCCTCTCATCTATACTATACTTGCATGTGGTTGACAGTACACTGGAGGAACATACTGAACCCAACATACCTCCTATCAAATGAGCGGAGAGACGTTTGCACCATGGTGATGTGTGGTATGCTGCATGTGAATGTTTTGTGTTTACGTGCGTAGGTATGGAGGAACATCTTAAAGCTAAAAGTTAAGAACTCATCCTCAAAATTACATAGCAAGAGTGTGTGACTTGACTGCAGGTCACACAGAGGACAGATGCACCGTCACAATATAAACATTTTAAAGGAATAGTGGTAACTGTTGTTTCCAAAGCTTTGAAGAGAGCATAGCTTAAGTTTCTCAATGAGAGGCGAAGTCCCTCCCTTTCCGGGGGAGCTCCATGGGACCTCATTTCTGAAAGATTATGTATTGAAGTCAATGGGGAGAGATATATTATCTTTCGATTCCGTTTGAATTGTGCCACGGATTACACATATGATGTTTGTCAATTTAAAAGATAATTTCGCAAGTCAAAACAAATAAAAATGTGTCGTAAAACTGTGAAGTAACACTTCTTTTGTGTGAAACCGCTCAATGAACTCTATCTCCCGTCTCGCACCACACACCAAGACGGCCGTCACGTTGACACATTTCACTTCTTTCTTTCAGAATGAGGCGAAAAGTATTAAAAGAGGTGAAAATCACTACAAGTCTGGGCATGTTGAGAGCTGTACATACACAAAAGGGGAGTTAGTCGGTTCCGTAAGAGCCAGCATGCGGGACCGGGATTCTGGGATTTGTAGTTTGTCTTATATTTCAACAGTTTTACGACAAAATGTGACTTTTTTTACATGGAAATCATTTTTTAAGATTGACAAACATCATATGTGTAATTCGTGGCACAATTCAAACGGGATCGAAAGATACATTTTCTCTCCCCATTGACTTCAATACACAATTTTTCCGAAATAAAGGTCCCATGGGTCGGAAGTAGATGGGCGGGACTTCGCCTCTCTATTGAAAGGATGTTCTGACGGCAAAGTAAAGTGGTGAAAATATTCTGATTAAAGGGTACATTTTAAGTGAATTTTGTTTCCTTAGGTGGTTAACAGATGTTTCCCTGAAGCCCCACCCATATCAATGCATAATTTTGCTTCTGTGCATTATTCCTATCTGTTACTCGAAATGGGAATCGCTTTCTACTGCTGTGTTATACACTGACTTTATATAAGTATGTCATACAGTACAACCCCACTTAAAAAATTCCAAACAATCCCTTTAAGTATTTGTACGTTCTATACTTCACTGTACCTGTCTCTCTTTGGGGTGTGGCTCTGTCCGTTGACCAGGCTGTGCAGTGGGATGTGAGCACTGGCAGCTTTGGGGAAGGCTGAGGTAGAGTTAGAGCTGTTGGTGCTCAAGTCCAGGCCCTCGGCATGTTTCAGGGCCTCCTCACTGCTCTGCACCCCCGACACCTCCTTCCACAGCTGTTGGAGGTCTGACGGACACATCGCTGCAAAGAAGGAATGCACAGTTCACTTGGCTGCAATACTCTCCTTGATAAGTTTCACATGTTCAGTGCAAATGTGATCAAATTATAGTGAAGCTTATTATAACAAGAATACATTTGGTTCATATCAATTCAGATGAGACCATTTCAACCACATACAGACACACTGTAAATAAACTGATGTCATAGAGAGCTGTGACCTGCTTTTCTAATCCACAAAAAACACAACTATTAAAGTCCTCTGGGAGTGGTTATGAAAGAGGAAAATAAAACAAACTAAAACAGACAAGAGGTTAATTTCTGCATGTTTTTGTTATCTTTCCAGATATTCACTGTTCCTCAACT
>NC_136903.1:78483299-78508299 GCF_949606895.1 Notothenia rossii | reverse complement strand
ACAAGGCGGGTATTGTAAAAAGAAGAAACACTTTTTGAAACTGGCAATTTCTGTGACAACAGGCAGATAAAAGGACAGATAGGCAATCTCCCTATGAAATACAAAATCTTATCTGCTTTTATAAACACATGATTAGGACATCCTCCGATTCTCTTTCCACACAGTCAAGCCTGGCTAAGAAGAAAAGAACAACAAAGTGGATATCTGATGAGATGTCTATCTCATCAGATAGAGCTGCAGGCAGGCAAAGACATAGACACACAGAAACACACACACACACACGCACAGACACACACACACACACACACACACACACACACACACACACACACACACACACACACACACACACACACACACACACACACACACACGGTGAGGGTACTTGGTAATTCTTGCAGTTGTGTTGTGCAAGCACTCTTAAAGCACAGGCATTGTACACAGAGATGGGCATAGATGCTAATCTGATGACAAACACTGCAAAACTGAAGAAAACTAACCACATAAATCAGGAACTGAGAAACTCACACCCTTGCATAAATGGAGAACAAATATTTGAAAAACCACACAGACAATACTGCTGACAAAGTGTTTCTTTGATTATTAACTGAATTAAGGTTTGAGAAAACAATATGGGGATTAAAAGAGACAGAGCATTCCAGACACAGAGAGATATTTAGGGAAGGCAAGGGAGTGAGATCAAGTCCGAGAGCTGATATTTTCTCCCTGTTTGCAGGCTTCCCTCTCTGTCTGTACATTAATAAACCATAATGCCTTCTCAATACAAATAATCCTGTCAGTCAAAAGGGGTTGGCTGTTTCACAGGGAAATACATGGTTGAGTTATCACCTCTGAAATTGGCCATTTATCTATACTCACTTTGTGGTGAAATATCAATCTGGTCAACACGGTCAAAGGGCTTTGTGTGTGTGTGTGTGTGTGTGTGTGTGTGTGTGTGTGTGTGTGTGTGTGTGTGTGTGTGTGTGTGTGTGTGTGTGTGTGTGTGTGTGTGTGTGTGTGTGTGTTTGTTTGTGTGTGTGGGCATGCATAAGTGCCAGTGGTGCGGATCTCTCTTCAGAGAAGTCTATCTACTCTCCACCTAAGGCAGAGAGGGAGGCTGATGGGAGAGGGAGTTGTGCGGCAAAAAGCAAGGAGACAAGCTGTCAGGAGTAAATTAAATCTGTAAGGATCGGATTTTGTAAACAAGATTGGCCATAAATACTAACACCCCTATTCCCACCTGGCCCAAGCCTCCCTCCTTCCATCCCTCTGTCTCTTTTTCTCTCTGTGTGTTTGTCAGTGGCCCCACACTCTGCCTTCATCAAAGCAGACTCCTCTTTACCAAACACACTCCCAGCCACATGTAACGTTGAAGGGATGGAGAATAGCAGATGAATGAGCTGTAGCGCCAGAGAGTGTTTGTTTGAGATGAGGGAGAAGAAGGAAAAGAAAAGACAGAGTCAGAGCGGGGTGAGGCAGGGGAAGGGTGCTGTTGTGGCAGTTGGTAAAGGAACAGGCGGAGGGGATGGGGTGGCGGGGTGTCATGAGTAAGGTGGGGGTGGTGACGGGTGCAGCTTGGCGTCATGCCAGCTTGCCCCCACCGCCGGGCCTTGTCAGTCTAAGCTGCCAAATGAAAAGCTGTAATTAATTGCTCTTGTGCATCCCATTCTTCCTCCTTGACAACTCATACATTCTATTTTATACACACCGCCATTGACATTTTTAAGTCACAGGCGTAATAATTACTGGAGTTATAGCACCTTTCTGTGTGCTGGATGATGCTCTGACGCCAGAATCAAATGCGCGCCCATGTGTGCAAGTGCTGATATACTGAAACGCATGTGTGTGGGTGTTCACTTGTTTGCATAAATGTGCACGTATGCATGTGTTTAAAGGCTGAATGTGTGTGTGGCAGGCTGAATGCTGAGTAGTTAAGGTTTGACGCCATTAATTGCCCCTATAATCTAATATCACAAAGCGTGGTGATTATGGGGCATGCGTTGCCACCGCCATACGACACCGCCAGCCTGAGAGCGCCGCCACAAAACAAAAGCCTCGCCATTAGCGATTTGACGGGCCAGGACAAAAGCGCTTCACAATGCGGAATTATATTTTCATTCGGCTTTGTCTCTCCCGGTGAATGATTTCTCCCCTTTCATTGGACTGTGAATAGGGAGAGTCTGAAAAGCCGGGCGATTTGAAGTCAGCCATTTATTAAATGCATTTAATTTTTTTCCCGCTGTCGCCCCATTTTTTTCATGTTGCATGTTAATTTAAAAGAGAGAGATGCGTGTTAGATTAGTGGGAGAGAGGTAAAGCTTGGGGGGGATTTGAGTGGAGGGGAGAGCAGGGAGAGGGGAGAAGGAAGGTTACCATCCACACAGTGAAGGAAAGAAAAGGAGGTGAACACAATTAAGGAGACAGGGAAGAAGAGAGGAAATAATGAATGAAAAATAGATGATAGGTGTGCAAAGAGTCTCAAAACATCCTTACACAGCATGTTGGTTGGCAAAGTTGAGATGGGTGCTACAGTGAAAACACACACATCCGGGTGTTTGAAGAAAACGACTAATAATAATGGGATTTTAAAACAAAATATGTCACTCACACTATAGTTTAAATGCAAGAATCAGTCTTATGTGCAAACACACCAATACGCATTTCTGAAGGTTCGGTGGCTGACAGAGGTCAACCCCTGTCTTGGAAAGAGGGAGCTGGGTGGAGGGAGGGAGGGAGGGAAGGAGGGAGGAGAGGAGAAGCGAGAGACAGCCTTGTCGTTTACAGAGAGTGGAGGAGTAATTAGAGGGGTTGTTTGAAGAGGGAGTTTAACTGATTAACAAAGAAAGAGAGGGAGCGAGAGAGTGCCCTAAAGATGGGAAAGAGAAGGAGGAGAAAGGCATGGAGTCCCAGAGGAGCGAAGGGAGAGAAAGAAGGGGGATGCTACTTGCATTTCAATGAGCCTCCATCCCTCTCTCCTCTCCTCCCTTGATGACTTTTTATTCTAACGAGGAGGAAAGCCCCACTTTCCATTTCAGATGAAACCTCATGAAGAGAGGAAGGAGGGCGATCTGATATTAAACCAGGATGCAGCCGGGGGAATAAGCCCAGTGTTTGAATAGAGACCGGCGGGTTATACGAGTGCTTCTTCTCTCATTCAGGGCCAACTTTGGATTTCACACATTCACCTTCCTCATAATAAAGAAACACAGCAGCCCTAACCATCACTTCATTTGCACACCAACTTATCACATTTAAAATAAACAAAAAGCATGTGACAGTTTTAAAAAGAGCAACATCCAGTGTGCCCTCAACCAAAATGTGTGTGTGTGTGTGTGTGTGTGTGTGTGTGTGTGTGTGTGTGTGTGTGTGTGTGTGTGTGTGTGTGTGTGTGTGTGTGTGTGTGTGTGTGTGTGTGTGTGTGTGTGTGTGTGTGTGTGTGTGTGTGTGTGTGTGTGTGAGAGAGTGAGAGAGAGACAGCAGTGAGTGGTGAGAAGAAAAGAGGCTATAATCAGAATCTAAACAGGCTCTCAGTCTAAATGATGCGGGCCCTGCCTCTGGGTCTATGGGGACACGCAGGAGAGAGGGATAATTGAAAAAATGACAGAGAAGAAGGCAGGAGGAGGAGAGGGAGGCTGACACAGACCTCCTCCCCCCTACTCCTCCTCCTCCTCCTCACCCCCCTCTCAAACCCCAGCGCTGTTTATCCTTGTCACTGAGCATTACCACCTCACCCTGGAAGGGACGCCTGCCTCTCTTCCACACACACACACACACACACACACACACACACACACACACACACACACACACACACACACACACACACACACACACACACACACACACACACACACACACACACACACACACACACACACACACTTATGCGCATTAAAACTGGCCTCTGTCTTAAATTATTTGTACATAATCAATTGCTATAACAGGGTATATGCAGGAATCCTGAAGTCAAACTTAAAACCTTTTAAGACCTTTTTTAAGACTCTTTCCATACATTTTTAGACCTCATCGCCACTTTGAGTTTTGACCGGTTACATTGGTGACACACTTTACCTCACAAGGGTTCATGCACTTTTTCACCAATGATTCTCCATGACCTTTACCTAATTTGCTAATGAACAAAAAACATTACTCTTTCTCAGCGGTACCACTGAAAATGGTTTATTTGAACATGGAACAGGAAAATAAGGTCTGCATATGAAACACGTTGTGCCTATCTAAAACAAATCCAATGGTAGGCTTACTAGCTTCTACAGGCAAAAGCAACTAAAATCTCTCACCAGCAAAATACCTCGACAGTTAAATGCCCTTTTACGTTTCATTACTATATGGATACAGTATGTATTATCATTATAGTATTACTATTTTGGCGATTAGATAAAATATAAATTATATTTGATGCAACTTTAGTTACATTTCCATGACTTTTCCAAAAACTTTGGGAAAAATATTGTTTTCCATAACTTTTCCAGGGCCTGGAATTAGAACTTTGAATTTCCATGACTTTTCCAGGTTTTTAAAGGACCGTAAGAACCCTGTATATACAGTATTGATTGTCCTTCCTCCTCATCTTCCAACCATTTGGACGCAAACTTGCATTTCCCCATAACGATAACGGCGTAAACAGAGCTTCGCGCTATCAAGCATTGAGCGTGCGATGTCCTGTTCAGATGGCGTCAAATCCAACGGGAGGCCATAAATAAACTACACAGAATCACACTACACACCTACGCAATGATTACATTCAGGCAGACTGTAGAATACAACCTCTTTGGACACTTTATATACTTATTGAAAACAAGCTACAAAATGTAATACCTTGGAAAATGCTGTTTAATACTTTGTGATAGCCTTAATTTTCGCTAAATTGATTTATCAACTTTTAATACTTTTAAGACCCCGCGGACACCCTGTCTAATGATTTGGGATTTTTCTTTTGCAAGATTTGCAATCCTTGTTAGCAGCAGTGGTCAAAAAGGGGTAAATCTGTGCTTATTCATGCACATGGCATAAATGCATGACCCTCTTCTGCCACTGTAGCTGCCTGCAGGCTGGGGGGTAAACGAGAGCCGTTAAAAATGCAGGAAGCACCGCGCCGCGTCTCGCTGCGTAAAGGCTTTAATGGTGTGCGGTGAACTCCCCTCCTTCTTTTTGGTTGTTTATTCACCAGCTATCATCACTATCGCTCCTTACCCTCTCTCAGTCCCTCCAGGTAAACAGCCTGTCTTTGCTCATCATGCCAAGAAATGAGAAGAGAACATGGGGGTGTGGGTGGGGGTAAAGAGCGAGGGGCTAGAAAGAGAAAAGCAGAGGAGCGGAGGAGAAAAGCATTTGAGTGAAAAAGGGAAATAGAAGGAGCGCCCACTGTGCTGAGAGCGTTGTTTGGAGCTCAGGGCCAGGTCTCCACTGGAAGTAAAAGGGCCCCATTGTGTGTGGTGAGTACCCCTCCTCCAGCTAATCTGCAGAGGGGCTAGGGGCCACATTACTCTGGGGGGAACTGATGAGCGAAGCCAGGTGGGGTTGGGATGATACAGGCATTTTACCGCCTCAGACGTTCTGCTGAGTAATGTTTCTGTCTGTGAGCAATGTGTGTGTGTTAGCTCGTGTCAATCAAAATCTTAATGTGCCAAAGGAGGTTTGCTTTTATTTGTTATCTTTGAGTGTACATTTCGATCTATAACTATTTGCTTTTACCTCTGATGCATTTTTGTAGAAGCCACAATTGTTTTTTCTAGTTGAAACAATGTATTGCTTAATGTGGTGATTATGAAATGTTCAATTGTTTCTCCCTGGGTTCCTCAATTTATTAAACTGACAACAATTTCACAAAGTTGAAAATAGGGTTGTTTTTCTTAGTTAATCAAAAAATGGAGTTCATGAAGCTTTCTTCATTTTGAGCTTCTACTGCAGCTTTTTGCCAAGTTGTTCATAGTTGGCAAGCATTTGGTAGTTTTCACATATCTCGAACAATAATATTTATTACATCACATAGAATTTAAAATATATTTGGCTTTATTTCAAATGAACTGGTGTGTGTTTTGGCAGCTTTTTGAGAACAAACTGAGCGGGGGATAAGGTAAGAATAAAGGAGTTGAGAGGAAGGTTGGAGGATGGCTGAGTGGTTGTGTTGATGCTAGCATGTAAGGATGGATTAATAGATGAAATGATAAAGGTGTGAGGACAGTAGCGGCATCTGAGCCCACAGAGGAAGGCAGGGAGTCGAGATATTTGCTCATATATGAACACAAACTCATACACACACTTCATGTGGATTCGCATAAAACTGAGCTCTCCTTGACAGGGGCCAGAGAAATGAAAATACAGACAGTAAAAGACCAGTAAGTTCAAGTGGAAAATCCTCCTCCCCCACTCTCCCCCCTACCTTCTTCTCCCCTCGTCCGCCGCCTCACACCATCTAACGCCCCAGTGCTTCAGAATAAAATGACAACACATTTCTAGAAACACACACTCACACTCGGGGCATTTCATTGGGAAGTGTGAGAGGCCTTTATCGACCATATTTCATTACTGATTTCACTCATGTTTCAAATCACAAAATAAGAGTTTCACACTTCAGTGGTCAGACCCAAACCTCTCCTCTCCATCCTTCCCCTCTGTCTGTCCAGCCCTCTGCCCAGAGCCAAACCCATTCCACGGGCTGCTCAACCTCCTCCCATACACCCTTCACAAACTGTCAGCACCCCATACCACCCCCCAACACACACACACACACACACACACACACACACACACACACACACACACACACACACACACACACACACACACACACACACACACACACACACACACACACACACACACACACACACACACACACACACAATAACCTACACACGCAGCCCCAATTCCCTCCACATCAAATAAGAGAAACTGCCAACTAAGCACTTTCATTGAGTGGACAAAAGGAGTGCTTTGGGAAAAACACTTTGAAAGGAAATAAAAGAAAAGGAACCGCTTCAGTACCGCAGACTCTGGGGGGTTAAACACTCATCTTTCCACATACTTTTGTTGATTAGTTAAAAGACTTTGAACCCTGCCACAGAATCCTTATGTTTAGTAGATTTTCATAAATATGTAGTAGTTCAAGTAAGGCAGCTGGGGAAGGCAAGAAACTATTCAGCGACATATAGAAATGTGGTGAATAAGGGCTGTAATATTGATTAAAAGTATTTTCATTGAAATAAACTCTCTCTCTGCTTTAAGACTGACATGACTCAGTTTCCTCCTTCCTCTCTTCCTCCATCCCACTGTGCCGGTGCCAGCGCTCTCCAGAGAGCAGAGAGGCAAGCTAATTAACATATCTCTAATGAGTCTTTTCATTTTTTTCCTAATTAAACGAGCTCTTCCATAATACATGAAAACAGGACACCGCGCTATTCAATTACATACGTATGGGCCACAGCCAAGCACGTGCGTTAATCTGTATGTGAGCATGCCAAGTGGCAGTGTGTTAAGTGTGCCAGCCGCGGGTCTGCCAAGTGGGTGTATATGTGTCTGCTTGTGCCCACCCAGTGTATCAGCGAGTGCCAAGTGTGTCCATTGTAGAGAACGTGTGGCAGGTCATGGAGGCATGGTACGCATCATGCTGAGTAATCCGCCAATTGGCACACTGTCTCAGTCGCACGCGTGCCTCAAGCAATTATGCTAACTGTGGCCAATTATGTCCGATACCTACCACAAACACACACCTAAAGAGTGAAATTATCCAAATACCGCAGAGGTATCTTTCAAGAGAAATCTCTTAAAAAGGAAATGCCTTTTTCACTTAGACTGATTCAGGAACTGTATGGGCTTCCATGCTGGTTTTCCACAATTTGTACAACTAGTTACTTTTATTGACTCTCCAAGCTAGTACAGCATTTCAATATCTGACTGTTTTGTTGTGCATAATTGTTCATCTTTAACCTCTTAAATCCACAATTTGTTTTTGCAATATCATTCAAAAACCTTAAAGAACTCATGCTTTAAACAGGATATAAGAGTTGTGCAAATCATTGCAATGTTCTATTATTTGTATTTACATATGTGTAAAAGTGTTTCTAACGTCATAATAAACCACCTCTATCGTTTTGAATCGTCAAACTCCTCACACTATTCTGATTATTGTGCTTCTCACCAACTGTAGCAACTATTTTGTAGCACACAATCAATTTATCCTGCAATTGCCTGTCTAGAGACTTGAGCCATTGTCGAGTTTCCCCTGAATGTGACACATGACAGTAACAACACACACACACACACACACACACACACACACACACACACACACACACACACACACACACACACACACACACACACACACACACACACACACACACACACACACACACACACACACACACACACACACACACACACACACACACACACACACACACACACACACACACACACACAGTGGCTAGATAACATCTCACACAGCCGGCCAAACACAGAAACCATCTCTGAACAACCAATCAAAAAGCAGATATAATCTCAGAGTTTCTTTTGCTCTCAGCTCAGATCCTCCCCTCTATTATAAATAAAGAAAAGAAGAGAAATATGATGGGGAAGGGGGGTTAAGGGAGAGTGGGGGGCGGGGGCTTGTCAGCGCAGACCAAGGCTTCTCCAGAGAAGTCAAGACACGAATAGAAGTCTTCCCGCTCTCCCTGTCTGCCTCTGTCGTTCTCCCTCAGAGAGAAGGGAAAAATCTAATTATCGAGCTCCTAAAGATCTCATTATTGGCTGAGGCTCATTTGCATGTGTGAGAGCAGCCCAGCAGGAACCAACCTGAGGACGGCCATTTTGTGCCTGATGTGAGCCACTGTGTCACCGTACAGTTGCTTACTGCCACCTTTAGATCTGACCAAATTAAATGTCTAGCTCTACTCACTCCAGGCTCACTCACCCTCTCTGTGGCCGACAGATGCCCGCTCAAATCACAGCAACCGAGTACAGGTCCTCTGCGATTTTCAATAATGATCGTCAACCTCTAAATTACAGTAATTAAGAGATCTCTGTGTGCCACCTTAGCAGTCAGGTTTGTTGTGAGGTCTCGTAAACAACTTCAGAGCTGTAGCTTCACACAAACAACGCTTTGTGCTGTGTTGTTTGTGCCTCTGTTTCTGACTGCGAGGATCCAAGTACAAACACACACACACAAATGTAAATCAAAATGTGTGTGTGTGTTGGCAGGGTATCTGGGGCTATGTGAGCTGACAGCTCAGACAACAGAGATGTAGCGTGGATGCCCTGGAGAGTACAGAGAGGCTAGCCAGGCCAGGCACCAACAAACAAGACAGATATGGAGGGAGTAGAGGAGGGGTGTGTTTGTGTGTGTGTTTGAGACAGAGAGAGGAGAAAACAGTGTAAGGTTATTCATATAAGGCAGGTCAAATGAATCTGTGTTTGAACTCAGAATACTGACCCATTGTCAGCGTTCACAGAGACTCAAAAGTATCGTTCCTTACAGTTTATTGCTAAACAACAGATTTACATAACATTTGGACTTTCAGTTCCCTTCATGTGCTTGTTTTTTCTTACTTCCTCACTTTGTATTTCTTTCGGTTTTTCTTTAGGGTGAGTCAGAGAAAGATTTTTTTTATAAAACCAAAGCTATATTTTATTCAATTCCCATTCGAGGCCAAAGCACTTGTGTCCTATATGCATGAGACACAGGTCAGAGAAAGGGTCTGATAACACACACTGACCCGTTTGGATCGACCACCAATGTGGATTTGAACTATGGGAATGATAAGATTTAAGGAGGAAATGCGATAGAAAGATAAGCAGTTTTGAAATTCTGTAACACATGTATTCATATTAATTTAAGCATACATGCAATTTCTTTTTGGTTTAATAGTATAAATTATATTTAAATCCTTGGAATGTTTAACAATAGAGATCTTATATAAAAATGTATTTATTTTATTCTCTGACCCCTTTAAAGTCACCGTATCATTTCTCTGACTGCCAGTTTCTATCCAAAGTAAATAAAGTGATTCCGTTTCCAATTGGGGTTTTGATTAAAGTGTAATCTGCAAGATCCCCCTTTTTATACATTATTATTTCTTTTCTGACATCTCCAGTAATAAGCAGTCATTAATTCTGTGGCATTTTTGCACATCCCAGAGGTCACTTGGCAATTAAACTGTGTGGCCGACACAGCAAAATCTTTTTCTTTGGTCTTTCCGTTGATGACGTTTGAGTTTTTTTCTTTGTCTGCTCTATCATGAAGGCTACTCATAATATTCATATTAAACACCCAGCTCATTTTCAAACAAACCCCTCTTCCTGCTGCTGGACATATAAAAGTTGATTTGCACCAGATGAGGTTTCCTGGAATAACATGAGCCAACACCAAATATTTATGAGAACAAATTAAAATGCTTCCATGAAGCATTCATTTTATGTCATAGTACATGTAAATGTTGCAAGATATCACTCTAAAACATAATTGACTTTGTATTATCAGCTTTTAATGTGAATAGTTTCCCATTTTTCCCAAGTTCACCTTACTGGCTGCAGACGCTGAGAATGAAATCTGACCTTATCGTTGCTTCTGACTCACATCCCTCCTTTCCACCTTTATTTCTCTTTCTTTATTCCCCGTATTGTGGTGTTACAGCTGTCTGTTTATCATTTTGGACGGTAATGAGAAGAGCAGTTCTGCAGCAGACTGCTTGCTGCTCTGGTAGACCCATGGCCCCACTTTATTGATATGAGCCATGGCTACAAATCACACTTCTGTATACCAAACATCACATAATTCTAAAGAACCAGCAGAAGTAATGTCATGTGTGATATGCATCAACATGTGTGTGTGTGTGTGTGTGTGTGTCCTCCCCAAGTATCTTTCAGTGGGGATCCTGCACTCCTGCTAACCCCTCTCTCTCCGCTTACTGTGGAATTTAACTCTGAAAACAGCTCACTACCCAATCACTACAAAGACCTCATTCACACACATACATTAACAATCACACACACATGCACTCACAGACAGAGGGAGAGCGCGAGAGAGAGAAAAGTATGTGCCTATATCACACTGTGTGGTGGACGTGGCAAGTTGGAGAAGGCTAAGCTGCGGCAGCCAGGGGTTTAATATTATACCGATGGTGACAAAGCAACACTTTGGTTGTGCATCAGTCTGTTTGTGTGTGTGTTTACTGACCTGCAGGGCGTTCTGTTTGATCTCGTTGCCAGGGGAGTTGAGTCCAGAGGCCTGCTGGAGGAGGAACTGTCTGGCTGCCTGGAGCGCCTACGAGGGAGAAATAGAGATGATCAGATGTTCATCGTGCACACATTGTCACATAGTGAAATACCTACATAATTGAACAACAACACACTCATCATGGAGACACACGTTTCAAAAGTCACACCTTACTTAAACTATTTTCTTGTAAATTGCATGTGTGCAAGGTCAGTTTCAATAAAAAACACCCATACAAACTATTTCTTAAATGAATAGAAAGGAGAAGCACTAAAAGTCCCCTACAGACCGCTCTCTGAGCACTTTCCCTTTGCCAAGCTGTCAGGTCGGATTTCCTTTAACCTGAGACGTCCACCTGGCGCACACACAGGAACTGCGTTTGTGCGTCCATGTGACTGAATACATCCCAAAACCTTCTTTAACTCCTAAACTCTGATCATCTCCTCCTTTCCATTCTTTGTTTCTCAATCCTGCCTCCACTCTCCCACTTCCACACCCCTTCCCTTCTCCTCTTCCTACTTCTCCCTTTCCTTTCCGACGAAGGTGCAAAGTGGGTTTTCCACATCCTCTGAGGCAGAAGTGTGTCAGCAAATCTTGATGTGTGTCAGTTGCACTGTGTTTGTGTGTGTCAGAGTGATGTAATGGGCCGTTTGCCCCGATGTGCCCTAAAGAGCTGTGACTAACCACCACCCACCTCTTCACTCCTTCTCTTCTTCCCATTTATCCCCTTCATGCCCTCCAGGGCTGTCCATTCAAACCAGTGACACCATCACTCTTTAGCTCTCTCCATTCCTTCACTCTGCCCTTGAGTGTTGCGATTTATCCCTCAGACAATGTAACTTCAGCTGTCTAACTCCTCTTTTTCCCCGCTACCTTCCTCCTAACCCTTCATTTAATTAAAAACATAATAACTGTGTTTCTTTGTGTCATTACATTTCTCTCTTTTCTTTGCTGTGTTGCTTTTTAGCATTTAGGACTCAGGCTCTCTATCATTGAGACAAATAAGTCCCAGTGGAATGGGCATTTTTGTTGGAATGTCTGAACTGCTCCTAAAACATAACAAGAAAACACCCATCGCAAAACACACACACACACACACACACACACACACACACACACACACACACACACACTTTCATAAATCAATATTTACTAAGCAACCTTTCCCCTTTGAGTCAGAGGAAGCAAATGTGCATCCTGCTGTCTCCCCTCTCTAACCCTCTGTCATGAGGTTGTGCTGGTCTGTGTGTGTGTGTGTGTGTGTGTGTGTGTGTGTGTGTGTGTGTGTGTGTGTGTGTGTGTGTGTGTGTGTGTGTGTGTGTGTGTGTTTTGTGTGTGTGTGTGCAGACACCACAAATTAACGGCCAGATTGAAAGATGTTTTTTATGGAAGCTCTTACTCAATCATGCAGCAATCTGTTCTACTGCATCATTTCACAACCGCAGAAAATTGTAACACTGTGAAACAGTGCGGCACACACTTACTGTATATTGTCACATATTTAATGAATTGTCAAATTAGAAGCCCGGGTACATTAAGTAACATTTAATTACAAAAACAGAGAGGAGAGATTAGAGGGAGACAGAAAGAGAGAGAAGTCCACTGTGCGGTGATGAAAACCATCTGTATCCAGCACACTTGCTACTTTTGCTGAGACCGCAATTAAAACACACACACACACACACGGACGTGGCTGTGGACTTGCCTACACACACACATGTATTTTAACACTTTAACAAAAATCTCGGGAACCCCCTCCCATTTACTGGTTTGACCTCAGCATTAAAGCAGTCGCAGACATACACACACACACACACACACACACACACACACACACACACACACACACACAGAAAACCAAAAAAAAACACAACCGCCCAGTTTGTTGGCATGTGGTGTGAATTACTCCTTGAACACCCTGTCTGCCCAAGAGTGAGTGTGTGCGTTTGTGTGTAGGTTTGTGTGCGTTAGTGTGTGTGTTTGTGTGTGTGTGTGTGTGTGTGTGTGTGTGTGTGTGTGTGTGTGTGTGTGTGTGTGTGTGTGTGTGTGTGTGTGTGTGTGTGTGTGTGTGTGTGTGTGTGTGTGTGTGTGTGTGTGTGTGTGTGTGCATATGCGTGTGCGTGTGTGTGTGCGTGCGTATGCGTGTGTGTTGGCAGGAGTTTGGGAGGCATGTCTGGCAACAATAAGGGACAATTCCACCCAAATTACCACCCTGATTACCACTATATTAAAGAGCCATTTATGGCTTTCATAAACGCTACAACCAAGCAGAGGTGATGCCTGTCTCCTCTCCTACGCCTGATTCAAGGAGGTGGGTGTATGTGAGAGACAAAAACTGCTAACAAACCATGTACTTCCCTGGAGATTTAAACTAATGTATGTATGTATTGTGGATTGAGATCCTGGTTTATTCAAATGTGCCAGAGCTTATAGGCAATTATATACTGTTAAGATGGTGATGATTTTAAATGTAGTTTTATAGCTTAAGGAAAATGATGTTAGCACATTTTTTGACTAAAAGTAATGCAACAAATGTGTCATACTTTAAACAAAAAACTCTCTCACTCTTCTACACCTATAATAGTTTTGAATACTTAAGTGAGCTAGATGATTTTGTATAGGTGCATCAAGATATGATCATATGATCATCATCGTATGATTCTAATGAAAGTTGATGTGTTTTATTTGGCTTGAATGTGCTTTTGTGAAGTTATTGTTATTGGAGAAATGTAAGCTGACTGGCCCAAATGCAAAAGCTTGCTTCATGGAATCAGCAGTTTTATTTTATGAGTATTTATTTATGTATGATAGTTGATTTGGAAGGGAGAACTATTACTTCACAGATTTCAATAGTTGCTCTCTCTACACAGACACACACACACTCACTCACACACATACACACACACACACACTCACAGAGCTAGAGCCTAACGCTCCCATATCTACCTTGTCAAGAAGCACTCCTCTGCTCTGACCCTTCTCTTTCATTTCTCCTTTTCACACTCACTCTTTGCCTTTTTCTCTCTGTGACCTGGGTGAGCTGTAGCATTGTAAAGTATGCCCCCCCTCCACCCACCCACCCACACACACACACACACACACACACACACACACACACACCAGCTCCTCCAAGACTCCCCCAACCCCAACTCCCCGCTCCCCCTGTGGCATTCTTGGGGGCGCACTGCACCTTTAAAGAAAATATGAGGGAGGCCTAAGAGGGAGGCCCAACAACAGAGTCTTTGTGCTGCCGCGGAGCGCGGAGCACACACACACACACACACACACACACACACACACACACACACACACACACACACAAACACGCACACACATATACACACATCAGTGGTGTCAGACAGGTTTTATTAGAGTGAGAGAGGGAGGGAGGAGGAGGAGGAAGGGGAAGGAGGGGTGAGGAGGTCACTGCTCAGCTTGGAGGCCTGAGAGCACAGTGTGAGTGTGTGTGTACGTGCACATATGTGTGTGTGTGTGTGTGTGTGTGTGTGTGTGTGTGTGTGTGTGTGTGTGTGTGTGTGTGTGTGTGTCAGCTCAGTGTGTGAGTTCTTCTGACTTGTCATCGCTCCCCTCTGTAAATCATCGCCTCTGACACAGCCTTTAATAACAGTGCATTTTTTAATTCATCAGGGTCACACACACACACACACCCTTACACACACACCTACACACACCCACATCCACAAACACACACTAAAGGCTACTTTCTCTCCTTAACAGGATTCCAAAAAATGGCTGACACATAGGTTTCTTCCAAAGGAGGGAGGGTTGTTGAGGTAGTGAGAGGATCCATTAGAAGAAAAGGATAGAAATTTCATTTTGCTACGTGTGTGTGCTGATCTTGCAGCACGTATGTGAAAGTGTGTGTGTGCGTGTGTGTGTGTATGTGTGTGTGTGTGTGTGTGTGTGTGTGTGTGTGTGTGTGTGTGTGTGTGTGTGTGTGTGTGTGTGTGTGTGTGTGTGTGTGTGTGTGTGTGTGTGTGTGTGTGTGTGTGTGTGTGTGTGTGAGTGTGAGTGTGCGCCTGGCTCAGGTTGCTAAAGCAAACAGGTCTGTGTGTGTGATGAATCTGGCCTCTAATCCGCCCAGTGTGTTTGGGTGAGAGAACGCAGGAATAAGCAAAGAAATCTAAACAGAGAGAGAGAGACAGGTGGGTACCATATGTTGGAGAAGTCCGTCAGCACAGACTGAGGTCCATTGTTGACGGCCGAAACGAAACAAACCGGTCTCCCTCCTACCCTCTCCTCCTCATCCCCCCCGTAGATAAACAGCCCCCGGGGCAGACAGTGGGCTGTCCTTGAGGGAGGAGGAGGAGGAGGAGGAGGAGGGGGGGAGGGAGTTAGGAAAGGGCAAGGGGGAGGCAGGTGGTATCAGATTTCTTTGCTCTTAGACCAAGAACAGGAGTACAAAAAGAAAGAAAGTAGCACAAGTGAGAGGCCTTATAGTTGCATCTGTCCGCGAGTCAGCTTAACCAGGCTAGACGAAGCGAGTGATTCAAGCAGTGTCGGCCGCGCCAAACAAGAATCTCCTCTACGCCTTACCAGCTCATCAGCCTGGGAAGAGAGGCTAGTAATTCACTGCTCCTCCATTCCTAAAGCTCTATTTTTACCCAGGAGAGAGTGAGAGATGGCGAGAGGTGTAGGAAGATACAGGGTGAAGACGTGGAGAAAAGGCTGGTCACACCCAGCTGCTCCTCTACAGGCCTGCACGCTTTCTGATTTTTGGATCAGTAGGAGAGACCAGGTTCAGAAAGGAGCAGAGGATTTCGTTTTTTTCCTACTTACTTCTATCTTTCACTCTTTCAGGAGTGCTGTCATTGAAGCTGAAAGCCAAGCTAAAGCTGCGTCTATGCTGCCGTCCTCCTGGGTCACACTGCTGTGATCCCTTGTATCTGTTTGCACTGAACTTCCTCACTTAAGCACCAAAAAAACACCGCCAAACTCCAATAAACCCCTCTCCCTTACTTTACTTCCTCCTTCTTGCTTGGTCTTTGCTACTCTCTGCCTTTAAATCTCTCTTATCTTCTCTTTCTCTGGATACAAAGAGGGAATCGTGATCAGAGGAGAAGATGAAACAAGAGTGAACAGATGTAACACAATCTACAAGGCATGTAAATGTGTAAAAAGGATGATGATACTACAGCACCAGCAGCTCACCTGTGTTCAGAAGCTGGCCTAGTATTTACACCCACACACTGTACACACTGTACACAAAGTGGGATCACTGAAGAGGTGACAGTTAGAAGGATTGCTATATGACTTTGGGGCATATGTGAGTGAAGGCTTGGTTACAGCCGCGGTGGAATCTCACGTATCAAATGCATCACTGTCAGTCACCACAAAAACCAGATTGCTTTCCCAGATCACTCCCCTCTTTCTTTCTCTCCGTCTATATCACCCGATCTGTCTCTCGCCTTCACTCTGCCGCTCCATATAATGTGTAACTCACAAAAGTTTGCCTGGCATTTCTCCAAGTATTCTGTCTTTCTTGTGCCCTGCCCCCTCCCCTCTCCGATCGAGAAATCTGTTACCCATACCCTTATTCGCCACAGTAATTTCTGAGAGCAGATACGGGTTAGACGGAGGACTAAAATAGATTGTCTAGGCCGATGGAAGCCAAGCCTTGTGAATGCAGCTGTTGGCCTTATGACAGGACCCTCGCCTTCCCTTGACTGTCAGACAAAGACTACCGTGACGGCAGCTGTGGGACCGGGATAGGTAGTTAAAGGTAAAGCTGTGTCTAGGATTATCACATCAATATTCAAGGGATCATTCTAATACATTTGTTGCATTTTAAAATGGAAAAAACTACCGACAGCTACGGTGCATGTTACTGTAAATTGCGCAGAAGATTGACACTCTCATACCACATTGTAGTTGTTAACTGTGCAACCAGCAAGGCCAAAGTCTGGAAGTTTTTATCCCGTCCAAACATTACAGGAGCTGATTTCACTGACGCTAATGTTTTCCACCAGACGTTTAATTTAACTGGAAATATGCAGAATTATTTTAGGGCAAAAACATAAATTGCTCAGTAGCATGGACAGGGAGCAGGTTGCAGCATTATTCTTTTTTGCAGTAAGAACTAAGTGATCTTGAAGTAACGCCAGCTTTAACACTGTTGTGAGTAAATGTTTAATAGTTATAAAGTAATTGGTTAAAAACTGATATCACGGAAAATTACAATGCAACTTAACAATAGGTTGATGGTGTAAGGGAACAGGGAGTGGCATATATATTTAGGGCAGATCAAGGGTTTCCAGGGGTAAACATACAGGGGTAAGGGGCAGCCTGAACCAAAGCCTGCTAAAGCCGCTCAATTTCACGGTGGGTTACAGATAAACTACACTCGGCCAAGACTTCGCCCCTTTCCCTTGACTCTTCCTCACGTACTCCTTCTCTTTTTCTGGTATTAATCAGGTCTTTCCGGCCTCCCTTCAACAGCTTTCCTGCCATTTGTTTTCGCTCATAGCAACGTCGACTTCAAACCATTTGTCCACCAATATAACTGTGCTTAAATGGCACTGAGTACCTCAATCTGTTTAGCTGGAACTATCTGGGACACCTTCAGAAACACCAGCCAGCCGCAATCCCGTTCAGCTATTTAATGTAATATTTCCGCAATATAAAGGCACCGTTCGAGAGCTGAGGTTTTAAAACGGCTGAAGCAAGCTTCTCTGGGCCCAGACTGACCATTAAATAGAGGAAAGACCGCATTCAAGAGCCAACGCAATAAAAACTCACAAACTCCAAAAGAACTTCAAAATATGCCGTAATGTTTGAAAACCCTGGCCTATTTTAGATTTTTTTTCACATCCTATTTTTCACAAAAGGGACCTGTTCTAAACGATGGGGACCCTGCCGTTTTCCAGATGGTTCTCTTCAGTTCTAAACTGTTTCGTGAAACGAGAAAACCTCTCCCCTTCAACTATGTCCTTACACCCATCTAATGTTTCTATTGATTCACAGGGGGATACGCACAGTCATAAAAAGGAGCTGACTGAATACCCAGGGCTGCTCTATATCATTACACAATTCATCATCATACGCACACATCTTGAACACACACACACACACATAGAAAGAAATCTACCTCTCCTCCTAAGGAGATGTTGTCAGTTTTTCTGTGTTAAGTGAAGGGAAAAGGGCATAAAGAGACAATTAAAGATAATGATGAGTTGAGCAGGGACAGAAAGAGAAAGGAACTCCCTTCCTGAGAATATAAAAGCAGCTCCCTCTGTACTGTAGGCCTCATCTCAGTCGAGGCGGCTAATTGATGGCAAATAGCTCTACAGCAGTTTCCTTCCCCACACACACACGCACACACACAAATACACGTCATATATTATATACACATATGCAGTTTCCCTGCGGTTTTCAACACAGCTCGTTTGGCAAGAGAGAAAGGTCTCACTCCAGACAGACCCAGCCCATAACGGAAAACACTCACACACACACACACACACACACACATACACACTGACACACACGCACTCACACAAACACACAGTGCACCTTATAATATTTAGCTCTTATCTTGTATAAGGTGGGACAGTTAAGTAGTTTGCTCATGCTCTTGGGAAGGTGGGAACATTTAAGTGTTTGTGTGACTTCCAGAGCTTTAACTGCTTCTCCTGCCCAGCGAGAGTCACTCCTGAGAGGCTAGACTGAGCGAGACCAGCCCATGATGGGGATAGCACTAGCCTGGCAACCAGGCCTCACATATGGAAACCGTTTAACTGTTATTATTAATATCCCAAAAAAAAATCAGAATCAAACTAATAACACATGCAAGACACTGCCAAGACTCAGCTCAGGAGACAGAGGGAAAACACATACATACACAAACAGAGACTGTCTGCCATGTGCACACGCATACACACATGAAGACTAATGTACACACACAGACGCCTATTGGTTAAACAGAAAAACATACTCCTAGTCAGTGGCCTGTAAAAGTATTAGCCTGCCTGCCCGCTTGGATGGAAATAAAACTCTCTTTCATGTTTTTGGTTCAGAGGGTTTTTACACCTGGTTGTGGCTGTGGAGATGGAGATGGACCCACCCTTGCACCCACCATTACCACACACACACACACACACACACACACACACACACACACACACACACACACACACACACACACACACACACACACACACACACACGCATATAAACAGCGGAAGTGGGCAGGAGCAACAAAGACCGGCTGCTGTACCATAACTTCTAAACAAGAACAAAATCTTTAACTTCCCCAAAGGAGAAGCAGGGGTGTGTTCCAGAAAGGGGAAATGGGGAAGTGTGTGTGTGTGTGTGTGTGTGTGTGTGTGTGTGTGTGTGTGTGTGTGTGTGTGTGTGTGTGTGTGTGTGTGTGTGTGTGTGTGTGTGTGTGTGTGTGTGTGTGTGTGTGTGTGTGTGTGTGTGTGTGTGTGTGTGTGTGTGTGTGTGTGTGTGTGTGTGTGTGTGTGTGTGTGTGTGTGTGCGCGCGCTGGACTGTGTGATTTAGTAAAAGGGTCAATACAACCAGATGTGAAAAGGCACATTTTGTCATTTAAAATACCTCAAAGCCCAAAATAATTCCCTTTCTATTAAAAAAAAAGTTGCTGACCTGGGTATCTTTGACTCACCATCATAATCTTTTCACTTGCTTTCAAAGATGTAAGAAAGTGTTTACTCTGCTAGCTAGACAACTGTTATGAGTCCATTAGGACAAGTACAAAGACAATTAAGAAGTGTTGTTATTTAAACTACCCATGATCAATTTATTTAATTAACCTCAACCACTTATTTGGAAGTACAAAATTGACATTGCAACTTTTCATACAAATATATATTATAATTATTATTATTTTAACCTACTGTACACTTCTTGTTTTCTCTATTGTAGCTTGTAATAATTGGTTAAGATAATAGAGTTAAAACGGGGTATAACCCGTTTATAGTACTAATTATAAAGCAATGAAAACTGTGTGTTAACTGTTATACAAAACAGATTTATTTTTGGGGAAATCTGCCACTGAATGAGCGTTCATTCAGAGCAGCATTTATAACAGACTAATTTCAGCAAGTTCCCAATTACGTTTTTATATATTAATATATTTGGGTGAGAAGCAAATATAACACATCCAGGAGTTTTCTGATTTGACCTTTTACAATTTTCTTAATTAGAGGCCCAACTGATTCCTTACTACATCTCAAATGCACTTTATTTTAAAGATGTTTTTAGTTAAGGAAAACTCACAAAAACACAAATTCATTCTCTCTGTCAGGTGGAAAAAAAGGCCGTCACACACTGTCCCAGAGCTCAAGAAGAAAGCAAAGAGAGAGAAGAGCTACATTCCTCTCCTCCTCCCTGTTGACTCTAATCTCTCCTTTAAAATGGCTCTCACAAAGAACCAGCGCAGACTAGCTAATTAGCAACACTTTAGGCCTCTGCAGCTATTGTGTGCGTGGTGTGTATATGTGTGCGTTCATTGTGTGCACCGACGGGCTCTCGACTGTTTCCAGGGTAACTACTTGCCAAGCAGCCTTGTAAGCATTGCACATTTTGTCTTTACTCCCTACTTTCTCCGCTCCCCCTCTCGGTGTCCATCACTTTGTGTGAGTCCACAGTGGGGGAATAAAGGAGTAAAGACCTTTAAGAAAAGAGAGGACACTATAGGACCAAGATATGAGCATTTTTCAGCCTGTGTGGGTGGGGGTTATAAACTAATGCTCTCTTTTTTTGAGTGCCTTGCCCCTAGTGAACTCTGAAACACTGCATCGCAGCCCACGTCAATTAAAACCAATTACGGCTGTTGCTTTTTGATTGGGAAAGCTGAAGACCAATGTGAACAGGCATCTACACACACAGTCACACCGTAGTGTCACTGACCAGAAGCAGTAATGAGGTCATTCAGCATTGCTCGCTGACCTATGACCTCTTAAAAAGGCCTCGGTCACCATGGCGATCCCTTCTGAAGAGTGAGAGTCAACAATCGACTTTTTCACCCTCAGGAACTTCTCTGTGAAGAGTGTCCGTCCCTGCTCATGTGTGTGTACATGTATGTGTTATTTACCTGCCGGCACAGCAAGGCCTGCCCAGTGTTAAGTGCTTTCAAACACTCCCATGGCAACCAAACCCAACCTAACCCCTTCAGGTGCCTGGGGTTGTGTGTATTACTCAGTCTCCACAACAGAGAGAAGATACACAGCACACAAACACATCCTCCTTTTGCCGGTATCTGTCCATTCTTGTCTCTCAGCTTCTCGATGGTTGGGTCAACCAACCATGACTATGTCCATGCGGCTGATCTGGCCTGGTGGACCATGTCTACTGACCGTCTGCTTTTTACCCACAAGACTTGTAGCCTTGTAGCATGGTTCTTCAGAGGACCTCAGACGATAACCTTTATTATTAAGTAGATTTTACAGTTTCCCTCAATTCAGTGTGACTATTTCAGAAACTGCCGTAATGCCAATACATTTACTTTTTCATTAGTGTTTGAATGTATTTGTGGCAGTCTAAGAGCTAATACAAAAGGAAAGGAACTGAAATGACATCAATAATGATACTCCAATAGTCACACTCAACTGATTCTGAAAATCCAACAGCTTGGCTGAAAAAAAAATATTTGTATGGATGCTCATAAATACAATATCTCGGCATCTGGGAATTAGGTTTAACGCAACCAAGTAGGAAGTATGAGGAAGAGGAGTCCTTAACATTACATTACTGACCATGAGATTTGCAGGTGTGTTTACGTGTCTGGAGTGCAGGAATACAAACTTGTATATGTTAAAGTGCAAACCCCAATTTAGAGAATGAAAGGTGTCCCAAAATCAATACATTCAAAATGTAGAAGCAGATTCATATGAAGAGAGATCGTCAGCACATAAAAAAAGGGAAGTAAATGTCAAAGAAGATGGATAAAGGGACCTGCTGGTGCTATTAAGACTCTTAGAGGAAGTTGGTGTTCTATAGGTTTCTTTGTATCGCCGCGGTTACAGCAGTGGGTGTTCTGTAATGCTAGGCAACCAAACTGGCCCCTCCTCTGTCTCAGCATGACCTATGGTGACCTGTGAACTACACTGACCCCAGACATAAAGAGGAAGGCCTGGCCCAGACCAAGGGAAAGCTTTTAGGAGGTGACAGCACTCAGAGAGAGGCCTGGCACTGATTTACTGGCCCGCACACACGACCAACACACACACACACACAGACGGACATACAGACACAAAAATGACACGCAGACACACATGTCATGCAGATGCACGAACATAATGTAATTAAATTAAATCCCACTGCGCTGACAAATTTGTCTGAATAGTTTTTCTTTCACCTTTTCCTCCTCTCTTATAGCCACCCCTTCACCTCACTCTCCTCTGCACTCCTGACCTGAAAGTGAACTCTGGTTGAGAGCTGGAGGTCAAACAGGACATAACTGTCCTAGTGACCAAAATTCACCTCCCATAATTCAGCAATGGCCAAGCAGCCGGAGCTATAGAATCGCATGCGTCTGAAAAACCTCCCCAACTCCCTCCATACGGGCCATAATTACTGAGTCTAGCCAATCTAACAGGAAGCCATATGTTATCTGAATCATCCAGCATCTTTCATCGTCTGTTAATGCGCAAAGCAATCTCACACATCTGTCCGCAGAACACTCCCGCCATCAAACCCAAACGCACGCTTTTGCACATGTGTGCGCACACAAAAAAAACAGCTATCTTTCATCAGTGTTTGTGTATATCTGAGATCTGTATCAGTTCCCCCTGATCTCCAGTCATCACTGTGGCTCCTTAATTACACCCTTCATTAACTCACATCAGCTCTGTGCATGTGTGTAACTGCCTGTGTGTATATGAGAGAGGGGGAGAAACAATGATTGCCATTATGTGTGTGCATTTTAGAGAGAAAAATAGATTATGACAAATGGGACTGGGGATCGAAGCTCCGAACCAATTTCTTAAACTGCCTTTTTCTCAGCAAATGTTCTCTTTGAACCCTTGGGGAAGGAAGGCCGCTGCTAGAAAAATCTCACTTTATATATACTTGTAGGAGCGAGTTATGGTAGAAAAAAAAACAGAGAGAAAGAAAGAAAAATCTCTAGCTGGCTTTTTTAAGCTGACCGATGGACCGCACTCCTGAGAGGAAACGGCACCTTTTTGTCATTGTCCCCCCCTTTTTCTCCCTCCTTCCTCCCCCACCTCTCTTCCTCGACATCACGGGCCGCAACTACTGCTGCCGGAACACCAGAAGCGATTCATTGATGGCGAGGGAAAAGGAGGAGACATGAAATGGGTGAGAAAGGAGGGACGGGGGGGAAGTGGTGGAGCTCAGTGCGGACTCACATTTGCAAAAAAAAAAAAAAAGTCAGGGGGGATGAGAGAGGTAAAGAAAAGAAAAGAATTGAAGACACCTGGTTCTCGTCAGAGCACCCTCCACACACACACACACACACACACACACACACACACACACACACACACACACACACACACACACACACACACACACACACACACACACACACACACACACACACACACACACACACACACACACACACACACACACACACACACACACACACACACACACACACACACACACACACCCACACACGGACACTTTGAGGTTTGTTAGGATTTATCCTGCTTACATTTCTCCTCTGCTATGCATCATTTCATGTCTACACCCGTGCCCAGCACCTCAACAAAGTGCCATACACTCTCCACTGCACTCTCACTTTTCCACCTCTCCTTCCTCCCGCCGCCCTATAACTCCGCTCTTTGTTTTCCCTCCCTCCCTCCCCTCTCCCCTCGATGATGGGGCAGAACTGGTCTTCGCCCCCTCTTCCCTTTATTCCCTCTCTCTTCCCTCTCTCCTGCTCTGTTCTTTCTGGGGAGGCAGACAGGCCACATTCCACAGGGAGGCCCAGGCGCCCTTTTCTGACACGTCTCAGCGTTACACCCCTCCCTCATCCCTCTATTCCTCCTCTCTAGCCCACCAATGCCCCCCGACCCCCCCACCCACCCAGTATGCTGCCTCTTTGCCCCTCCTTTTACCTCTGTTTTCTCCGGCTGTATGTCCCATATCCTCAATAACTCTTCTCCGGACACCCACTTGCTCATTTGTCCGCTGACCACCTACCTGTGACCTTCATGTACCTATCTATTTGTCTATCTATTTATTTATCTACCCATCCATCTATCTATCTATCTATCTATCTATCTATCTATCTATCTATCTATGTATCTATCTATCTATCTATGTATCTATCTATCTGTATATCTATCTATGAGGAAACACACAAAATATGAGAAAAAAGGAAACAAAAAACAGAGAGGGGCCAGTGGATGTGGTTTGATGGCTGGAGATGGCTGTGATTTCTCTCAGGTTCCCAAGGGGCCCAAGGAAAGACGGCTTTGTGTTCTGACAAGACCGCGCTGTCAGGAGTTCTGTGTGTGTGTCTTTTTTGCTCCAGTGCGCACTGGCATGGTGTTTAAGCACCAACACTAGTCTGCAGTACACCTTCAGGTGAGAGACTCAAGCGTGGAGGAGAAATGAACAAGAAGAGGAGGAGGTATATCTAAGACTTTAAGGGTGAAGCGAGGAAGCAGTTTCTTATACAATTTAGTCAGGTGACCAGTGTCAGTATATAGAAGCTGTCTGTGTCAGACAATATTGATTTTAGTGGGCACAAGCTTTAAAAAAATGACAGCCTATGGTCACCTAGCACAACTAGTCGTGCGATGGAATAAGGGATG
>NC_136903.1:78355799-78478299 GCF_949606895.1 Notothenia rossii | reverse complement strand
TGCAGTAGAAAACTCCTCGCATCATCACACGTCTCACTAAGCATGAATCACTGGCCTGCTATCTAGCCCACACTGTGCTGCGCTGTAATGTACTGTACACCCATCTGCTTCTTACTCTTCCTCATTGACCTTATTAGCAATGAAGGGAAGAGAGATAAAGACGGACAGAGAGATAGAGCTCGCAGGTGGACAAGGACCTAATGGGAAAGTGGGGAGTGTGTGAAGACGTGAGCGCATGCCCTCTTTTTCGCACACACAGCCAGTGTGGTATGTTCGTCTAAAGGGTGTGTACTCTGTCATATCCTGTAATGGGTGTATATAAGCTGGTGTAATGGAGGTCGGGAAAAAGGCAGGGGCATAAATCTAGCCTGAAGTCTCTGATTAGGGTTATGATACACACACACAGTGCTTTAAGTTTAAGTGTTTCTGGCAGCGAAGAGGAGCTGCCCGTGCAGAGGCCTGTCTCAACCCGCCACTCACTCTTTCTGTGCCTCGGCCTCGCTCTCTCTACATGCTCAGACCCCCTCCAGCTGAACCCCTGACCTGAGAGTGTGTTGGAAGAGACATTCCCACTACCCTGAGGGGACCGAGCGAGGGAGGGAAGGAGGGGCGCAGATCAGAGAGATAAAGAATGTGTTTGGAGGAGAGGGAAATAAAAGGCCTCCTTTGCCTTTTAATTGGGATGGAGAAGAGAAGAAGGGGAAATGGGACTCAACATGTTTCTGATGACTCTGTGTGTGTGTTTGTCTTAGAGGCTGACACCTACCTTTGTACTGTAATGGATTAGCTCACAGCCAACGCTAGGTGCATGTGTTTATGTGTATGATTGATGAGTGAAGAGGAGCTGGGATGAATCCTGTTTGAACACGTAAGCTCGTTCAGATGTTTCCCAAAAATTGTGCGCTAATAATAATCAGAACTTAACTCTCCCTCCTGCTCCTTCCCACTGCTCTGGGTGTGTGGAGTTCAAACAGGCAGAGACAAATGCCCAGTGAGCTGGCTCACAGCGGCTGACTCTCAGGCTTTGTTGGAGGGATTGGCTCTGTCAGATTCCTCCTGGTCACAGCTCGTCAGAACCGTAAAGCCGGACCACTTTCACTTTCTGTGAATGTGTGTGTGAGAGCGTTGTGTACAGTGTGTATTTATGTGTGTATCTGTGTTTACAGCAGCTTAGTGAGATAATAAGTCTTTATCATGTTATGCCTCATGTGGGAATATTTCCAGCAGTCCCAGAACGCCTGTTCTGTTTCCTCCGCCTTGCATCAGCTCGCAGGAACGCTGCTTATTAGGCAAAGAAGAAGGGAATAAGGGTGGGAGGGAGGGTAAGGGGTGGAGGGAGAAGGAGGAAGGGGGGTAAGGAAAAAGAATTGTCTGTACCAGTATCTACACTCCATCATCTATCTACTTTCATCTGACTCTTGAATTATCTGCCTTTCTATTTGTCCCTGCATGCTGTCTTCCTCCCTCTGGTTATGCCTGGTAACTAGTGGCAAGTTCAACATTAAAGTTTTCACCCTGAAATAGAATCCACATAGGTTATTTCTACGATCTGTGATAGTTCAATCAATATTTGGGAGCAAGAGAAACACTCTTGCCGGAGACAGAAATCTGAGAATTTGGAGCTGTAACCTGTTTTGTAATCAGGAAAAAGAATTTGGAGGAGCCTCTGTTGACAATGAGTGGCTGTGTGGATTCATAAAACATTTGGTTAAGCTGTCATACCCAAAGGTGCTTTATTTCAATACAACTGACATTCACAAATTAATAAATACCCATGAAAAATACGACCCTGGTTGCTGTCATTGTGTCCATAAAATGTCCTATTTACTGTCAGTGGGGCAGCTCCAGGGTTTGTCTGTTAAAAGCTTCACAAAGAATGTGAGCTGTTACATTTCAATGCTTTGACAGAGACATGAACACACAGACAGATATTCATTTAGTAAACACTTCCACACCCATGTACTCACTTTCTCACAATGCAAACTGGCAAAGACTGCGCCACTAAATAAACTGTGATACTGCCCTCGAGGGAATCTGCTTCAACCCCAAACCCAAGAACAAACCCAACTATCAGGTCTATGTATCCATTAATCACTAGGTTCACATGTGAGAGACAACATGATACAAAAGGAAATGCTAATGAAAATAAATGATCTTGGCACCCAGTGAGACATTGAGTTGCAAAAAATAAACAACACTGAGTAGTGACTATTGTAGAAACAAGGTGTTCTTGAACAATCATAGTTTCAGGACAGAGTTTCCACTAAAGCCCTGCAGCTCCTATATATCCTGCTACTTAAGCACTTTCCTATTTATCTTTCCAAGGAAGCAGATATTCAAATATCTAACTAATGAGGCAACCTTGTGCGTGTTAAGACATGTTGATTTTAAGAACAGCATCACACCTAACGCATTTCAATGAATTATTGACAGACAGGTTATGACTTAAAAAAAATAAGTCAATATGCAAATATGCTTCAGTTGTATTGCTGCAATACAGCTGCTGATAAAGGATTTTTCCACTGTTATGGTTCTTACTAAATACGCAATTTCTTATTCAGGTACTAGTTCTTACAGACTTTTTATTACTTGAGATAGCACCACTTTGGTTGCTTTAAATTAATTCTAAATACATTTTTGAATAATTGTGTGTTCTTCTCTGAGCCACTTCTTCTCTACACTCCTGTTAAGAATGCCAGAAAGAGAGGAAGAGAGGATAGGAGGGATATCTGCGTGGCATTTCTGAGCTGACATGTATTAACTTCAATAAAAGAGAATGAGGTCAGGAGAAAGCTAAAGAAACACACATAAAAACAAACTGCAAATCATTTTTCCATCACCTCCCTGTCCAAGTTTGGTTCTTTCCTCAGCAGCTGGCCTTTGCTACATGCAGGACAGATTTGCAGCAGGATATCAGAGCAGAGCAGCCAGGTTGTGCTTCCACACAGAGCTAAAGCTAGCCGCTAACAGCACTGCTCCAGGCTACTCTGGCAGCAGGCCAGCGCTAACAGGTTGGCTAACAGCAAAGGGCTAATGCTAACTGTCTGTGGCTGCCCTGGCTCTGCTCCAGTGCTAACAGGTGAACTCCATTATCCCACAGACAGATAGTCAGTAAGATGTGGGCCAAAATCTACTACTGGCTGGCTCGCTTGCTGGCTGGCTTCAAAGAGCAGCATCCACCCAGAGAGAGGAGCTAGCAGCACTGGCCTGTAGGCTGACCTCCAGCGTGCTGTGCAGCTGGCTAAGGAAGAAGCCATGTGCTGTTGTTAGGGAGTGGAGAGAAGAAGAGAGGGGCTCACATTGCAGATGATAAGAAAATCCCTAGCTATATAAACATGGGGAATTCTTCTATACTTCTGTCTGCCATATGGCATTGGGTCCGTCTGAGCATTTAAGTGAGTGTTGGTGAGTGCACGTAGCCTCTGCATGTGTGCTTTTCTGCTGTACAGTATGTAACCTGCCATATATGTTCTTTTCCCCCTTTCTTCTTTGTAGTGTATGTCGGTGTGCGCGTCCATGTGTGAATTGTGTGTCTGCTGTCCCGCCTGCAGTTCTCTGAAGACAAAGTCCCTGTTTACAGAGCCCATAAAGATTAGCCTCCCTCGGTCAGGTGGGTTCTGGAGCCATAGGTAAACACACAGCACATTCCGCACCGATGAGATCGCTTCGTATGTGTGTATGACCGGGGCAAACATACACTCCTGCCTTCACCTCGACCCTTCCTTTAGAGTGCAGTAAGTGATTTACCAGCTTGCAGACTGCTGTCTGTTCGAAATACTGGAGACAGACACAAAGATACACACACATACGATCATACCGCACACACAAATATTTGTAGAAGGAGCGGACTTCATGCACACCTCATTTATCTGAGCCTAAAATCACGGGTTGTACATTCCTAAAGAGGAAAAGCTTGCGCATGTGCTTGTTCCCGTGTGTCCATTGGATATCATCCTGTGATCATGAGGATGAAAAATCCCCTTTTTCCCCTTCATCTCTCCCCTCTGTCCGGAGAGGTAATGGAGGCTGAGGTCAGGTTATGACAGTCCACACGGCTAATACTCAGATTGTATTTAACACGGTGGAACAGAGGTGAAGAGGGAGGGAGGGAGAGGGAGGGAGGGGGGGGGGTTTAGGGCAGGAAGGAGAAGAGCTTGGAAAAAGAGCGACGTGCCTTTATTTGGATCTGAAACCAGCTAGAGCGTCGCGGAGCAATTAGCAGCTCTGTCCTACGAGAGCTCTTTATTAGAATGACCTTCACTGTGAGGGGGGGAGGGAGGGGGAGAGAGAAAGGGAGAAGAAGAGACATTTTGAGAGACACGGATGAAAAGGTGTCAGTATGGGAAATGGACAAATGACATGAAGGTGAAATAGTAAACTATGATTTAAGTACATTGAGATTTAATTTTCGTATTTGCGTGTCGTGAGAAAGGTGTGTGCTGAATTTGATCTGTTTGACCCTCGGTCCACCATGTACCAAAGGACAGGTTGACATGAGTGACAAGAATTCATAAACGCACAGGTAGAAAACAAGATTCTATTTTAGCCTTCTCTGATAGAATGAATGAATGTGTGATCTGTCAATAATACATGAATGTTCAGCCCTACTGTATATACAAGTGGACTAACCTTCAGTTCATATAAAAATAACTTAATATTCAAACAAGTAATTGCTCCATTCCAGAAACTGATATTCTCCACCTTCAGCATATAAATGACTAACTTACTAACTTTAATTACAAGGGATATTTTTTTTATTGTGTGTTGTTAAAAGATAACATTTTGAAAGAGGGGAGTATCTTTTCTGAAGAGGTTACTTGTTGTATTTGCCTGTAGGTGAGACAAAATTACATTTATGATCAAATTTTGCATTAAATGGAAGATAAAGCGAATAGATGTAATATTACCTGAAAATGAGCCACAGCGCCTTATAAAGGGTTACAATGGATTAAAATAAAATGTGGTATATAAAATATAAATAAATAAATATCAAAGTGGACATATAATTTTATACATCGGCTTTCAAGTCGGGCACTTTGCATTTCCTAGTTAATTAATAGATTGGATCAGAGCGAGTTTAATCAAATATAATTGAATAAGTCCACAGTAAAAACAGGCCAGACTTTAAAGGAGACATGCAGAGAAAATGATAGCATGTCCACTTTTCAAATTAATTGAATTTTAGTACTTTTGAACTTGGTCCAAGCTGTTACAGAGGTAATTAATTCACATCCTATCCAAAAGTGCTAAAACAAGATGATATCCCTGAGCATTCAGTATGGGTCCGCACAGACACACACACACATTTTTTCTTTCAAGAAAGCTAAATAAAAATCAACACTGTTGCACACCAATGCCAGTATATAATGTATTCCATGCAATTGTTAGTTTTCTGTTCTTCTTGCTCTTTTCTCCCTACTTATGTCTTACAGGCCAAAAGTAAAATATTAATAATTTCTCAGGCGGTTCTCATTGTATTAAAAAATGTCTCCTTTATAATTTATCAGAGAAAGAAAAAATCTTTGTTATAGTGACAAGCAGGCTAATTAATATAAGTAGAAGGAACATTGAGAGAAGTCATACTAATTTGGAACATGCTAATATTAATAGAATAATTTATGGCGCAGTATAAATAAATTAATAGAGTATTTCGTTTGAAAAAGGGATGCCTTCATTTCAATTTAGGAGAAAAGAGCAAAACGACGTCTGCCTCTTGGACAAGGACATTAATAACAGTGCTCTATCACTGAAAGAGATAAACTAAACATGCACTGTTCACTTTTAGAACGCATCAATATTTAAGCCAGCTAATGAAAACTGGGTGAGCAACACTTGTATTCCCAGCCTTGTTTTTTTTCATTTGCTGTTTAAGGACTTTTTGACAGGTACATTTGTGCAGAATCTACGAAAGGCAGAATTATATTTTTTTCTTCTTTAAATGAGATGCATCTTACTCTTCCCATTGGTTTCATGTAAGCTAACAGCTGTGTGCCAGGCAGAGGGGGAGAGAGAGAGTAACAAAGACCGAGAGTGAGAGAGAGAGAGAGAAGTGGACTGGGTCATTACCATCCTTATTACTCCTCATTAAAATACACCCATCACAAAGACATTCTGCTGTGTGTGTGTGAGTGTGTGCCGCTTCACGCATAAGCATGTGACCGAGCGAGTGCGTGTGCGCGCGTTTCTGCTGTTCCTCATGTGCACATGAGCGTCCTTATGCAAAAGTGACAAAAAAAGAACAATATAATTGGAGAAATGTACGCAGTAATAATAGGTATTCAGAAAATGATAATTCATATTAAACAGGGTGCACAAAGTCAGCCTCATTTGCATGTTTTAGATTATATGCATTTCAAAAGTAATTTCCGCAGGGCATATGAATGACATTAATTCCCGGGCGGGTTCTGCTATAGACCTCAAACTATCAAACACTCAAACATTTAACAGATGAAAAAAAAGGGAGCTGGTGCCTTGGCAAGGGGAGATTTCAAGGTTAAAGTATTTGAATGTGAATTTTAAACTTCTGTCTTGGTTTGTTTAAAGTTGCTCCACAGCCAGACTAAGAGTTCCATTAATTTGGAGATTCAGCGAACCGCAGATGTTTTTTTTTCTTACTCAGCTGTATGTGTTCGTGTGTGTGTGTGTGTGTGTGTGTGTGTGTGTGTGTGTGTGTGTGTGTGTGTGTGTGTGTGTGTGTGTGTGTGTGTATGTGTGTGTGTGTGTGTGTGTGTGTGTGTGTGTGTGTGTGTGTGTGTGTGTGTGTGTGTGTGTGTGTGTGTGTGTGTGTGTGTGTGTGTGTGTGTGTGTGTGTGTGTGTGTGTGTGTGTGTGTGAAAAAGTGTGTGTGTTTTCCTGTACCAGTCCGAGAAAGACATCTCTCCTCCTAATCCAGCACCATTTCCTCAGCAATAAGCCTGAATTGGTCTGACTCACTTTGTGAGTCATGTGCTTGTGTCACTCCAGAACCAGACTAGCACAATCTAACAGAGAAAGAGAAGAAAGGGCTCCAATAGCCCACATTAACTGATCCTGAGTGATGGAGGGGAAAAGAAGAGTGTTGAAAATGATGAGAAAAAGGATGTGCTGATGAGGGGGGAACATGGACAATGGCGAGAGGGAGACAGAGGGTTCCCTCTCCTCTTGTGTTCATGCCGAGAGGAAGACCCCGGGGCAGGAAACAGGCTGGATGAATGTGTGATTCCAGTGGAAAACTCTGGATGCCATGGACAACATTCTTCTCTTATTAGGGAATCTGGTCTGCAGCCACAATATAGCGCCTGACTCATTACTTCGTATGTGTGTGTCTGTCAGACAGACACACATTTAACACACACACCATCAAGATGTTCCCCACCTGTTATTCTTGCTGAGTTTTGGCCAACGCACAAAGTCACAGCAACATTAGAGGAGAGGGGGGAAAGTAGCGAGAATAAAGAGCATAGGAGGAGGAAACTAAAGCGCTCAGCATGTCTGTGTCTTGTTTGTGGTTTGTCTTCATCTGTAAACAGAGCTGCTGCTGGGAGTATGTTAGCATGTCATTATCTCATTAAGAATTGATGGCTTCTGCACAGTTCAAACTGCACTGTTTTGTTTGTGAGCGTTCAACAACCAATGTTGTACAAACACAATAACCACAAAACACACATCTCCGACAGTGCGGCCGGCGTTGAAAGACGCGAGGAGCTGCTAGGACACAAACACACACTTATCTAACAGAAAAACACAGATTTAAGATGATACACTGATGGACAAAAGTGGCACTTCCCCCTCTCCATCAGTGCCTCCCTCTGCTGTTGCTCAGTCCCCTTGCCACCTATTTTTGTTGCTGATGCTTAAGCACTCTCAGTGAAGCATTTTGTGTAAGCAGACTTCAGAGAGCGAGCAGGCGGAGTGAGGAGGGTGGGAGTGCATATCTAGGGGTAATAAAAGTGCCTAATTGGGGCCTGGGAAACATGTTTGTTTTCTCGCTTGTTCTTTTTTCCCCCTTTCATTATTTTTCCCAGCCAGTCACAGCAGATCTGTTCATCTGAGAAGGACGAGTGGAGAAAACAAAGAGGATTAGATCCTGTAAGACACAAATCGTTGCACGTATAGATGTGCAACAGCGCTCACGCGGACATATGCACAGATGGACTTAACATACCATAAGGCAGCCGTGGGGTGTGTGTATTGAACAAGATCTGTCTGTCTTAACCAAGTGACCAACAGGGTGCACCGGGGCTCCACTGGTCCACTCTGCCTTATCAATACACTGCTGCTCGGCCTATTCAGCAGCAAAGAGCTTCCTATTTCTGCAGCTCAACACTGGATCAATGTTATGAGCAATGCAGACAAACTGCTGCTAAACAGACTGGCCCCTGCCTCGCAGGGCCGTCACCATACGGGCTCCCCCAGGCTTGGATCGTTCCGCTAATGGAGGTCTCCGCTGGGGCCTCCAAGGGCCCCTAACCACCAAACATGCCCCCAAGGATTCACCCCCACTTCCCTCCTCTTTCTGTCTCTCTTTCATACCACCATCCCTCGATCGTTTCTCCATCCACGTGGTTGTTTTGACCTCTGCCTCTTTAATCAGGAGTGCTAACTTGTACTCATGTGGGCATATTCACAACACCCATACTAATATGGGGTATATGTGTTTGCCAACTGTAAAAAGTCCAGCTTGACTGTTTCAGGTAGTGGAAAAGGGAGAAGAAAAAAAATTCCCTCCTCCTCTCTCCCTCCCCCTAAACGTTGCTGGGATCCCTCACCGCATGACTCCTGACTAGTCATTCTCCTCGCCCCTGCATTTGTCTTCTTTAATAACAGTGAAAATATCAAGAGGTGAAAAAAAGCGGTGGAAAAAACCTGCATATTTGTCATTTCCGATTGTTTACCTTTTTCACGGCAAATTGATTTTTACTTCTCCTGTTACTGGAAGCTCTCTGGACTCGACTGCCAGGGCTGTCTGGCTCTGGCCTCGGCTGCCAAACTTCGACTCTGGGCTTTATGACCTGGCTCTGGGGAGGACTTTTAAGGCTTTCAACTCACAAGTAATTTCAATGATACAATACTGCTTTTGTCCTAACTACCTTTGTTGTTTTCCTTCTCTCCCTGCTGCCTCTGACTCTCTTTCTTTTCCCTTCTTTTCATCTATCATTCCCAAATCCTTCTTCAGTGGCTGGGATTGTGAGTCAAAAATACTTGGGCCCTCTTCTTGTCCGTACCTGTTTGTTTGCAGAAAAGGTGGACTTGTTGCATCATGATGGGTTCACTTTTCAGACAGAGAAGACGAGCTACAGGACACACGCGCTAAAACCCTCAAGCTGACATTAAGGCTTGCCGTGCTGCGAGCAGGGTTGAAGCAAGCTAGAGTTTCACTGTGGTGGATGGGCGGTGCGCTGTGGTTCGGATCTTCCTGGGTTCTGGTAGGACTAAGGTTTGCCTGCAGGGACCTCCAGTGAGCCAGGCAGCAGGCCTGAGCTAAACTGAGGCCAGAGCCTGGAATAGTCCTCTGGCCTAATGGTGTGTTTGTAAGGGCGAACCCAAACAAACAACCTGCAGTTTGAATTGAAGGACTGAGTCTCTAAGTCCAGATGCTCTATGTCGAACCCGAGAAACGCACACAAACACGCACAAACCCATGGCATGTATGTATACAGAGGAGAACGAGCTGAAATAGACTTGTGGGAAAAGAAGTGGACCACTTACCTCCAGACTTAAGTCATAGCATCAGCCCTAGCACTGGACTTCTGCCTTGCACAAAGTCTCAGTGTGTTTTGTGTGTGCATATGGATACTAACTGAGATTGTGCGATTTTTCTCCATATTCACACTAATGAGAGAAAATGGCCAGAAAAGCTCTTCTGTAATTACTCCCCAAGGAGCTGGGTTTAAGCATGGACACAGTGCATAAACAAATACACGTTCACACACACACAAATACAGTATGCTGAAACGACTAAAACAGCGTGAGCCTGACATTTAAACTGTTCACCTGTTGAAAGTGTGTGTGTGTGTGTGTGTGTGTGTGTGTGTGTGTGTGTGTGTGTGTATGTGCGTGTGCGTGTGCGTGTGCGTGTGCGTGTGCGTGTGCGTGTGCGTGTGCGTGTGCGTGTGTGTGTGTGTGTGTAGGGGAGTATGTGTGAAAATGAAATGGAGAATAATATCAGTAATAATATCATTATAAGAGGTAGGGAACACACCTGCTAATTAGAATCCTAGAAGGTATTGTGAGAGTATGTATGAAAGGGCATTTCGTAAACAAACATTAACACCATTCACCTCACAATTAGACCCTTCTCAACTTCGGCTACACAGAGTGGTTGAACTCAGTCCAATCTCTTGAAATGACAAATCCTAATGGAGCTTTGCTGTAAAAGCGCTAGTCTTGCTTTATGTGAATGTGTGTCCATAGGAGCGAGAGGGAAGGGAAGGAAACAGAAGGAGAGATAATGGGGCGTACATAAGGTCAATGTTTTTATGAAATCACGGTCTTTGTCACACTGCATCAGTTCTGACTTTTCCAAATGTAATAGCGCCTTTGATTCAGCCAATGTAAGCCTGCAGCAGCTTTTAACGGCTACAATAGTCTTATTCAGCACACACACTACACACACACTCTCTCTCTGAAAACCTGCACACACTCAGACAAAGAAGCAGATATATACGACAAAATCAGGCAATCATTTTGTCTGTCTGTAATTGAATAGTTAGGAAAGGAGCCTTTGACACACACACCAACACACACGCACACAGACACGTACACACACACACACACTGTCCCTGCCCAGTGTTTGTGGTGGCGGAGCACAGCTGGTAACATCTGGATGTATTTTAGAAGTGTTTACATTTCCAAAATGCTGAAAAACTACACAGAAAGAGAACATTGCAGGTGCCAGAAGAGTAATAAAGAAAGGAGTAAGTCCCAAAAGAAGATTGTTTAAAATCTATCACAGCAGGGTTTGTTCACACACACACACACACACACACACACACACACACACACACACACACACACACACACACACACACACACACACACACACACACACACACACACACACACACACACACACACACACACACACACACACACAGAGACACAGAGACACACACACACACACACACACACACACACACACACCACGATTGGCCAAATGCAGTTATTGCCATAATCCTGGTCCAACAATAACTGACATCTGGTGCGCTAATTGGCAGACTACAGCTTTTCTGTCTGAGTTTTGTCCCATCAAGCTTCCCTTACCGTAGCTGCTCGAATAAAACAGAGACTTTGCTTATCAGCTTCAGTCTGCGCGCTGTCTTTACATTTAACCGGCTGACAACCACTCTTACGCACTCCCTACCACAAACAACACAGACATTTCTGCGGAGTACTAACACACACATACATTTGCGCAGATGCCTGACTACAGACACACACAGATACACTAAACAGCTGCATTTCCATTTTACTTCCCCTAAATGAGGAAAACACAAAATAACAGTTGGACTACATTCGGCCTAATCAAACCTGACATCCAGTACATCCCAGTGAGATGACGTCAACACTGAGGAGCACACACACACACACACACACACACACACACACACACACACACACACACACACACACACACACACACACACACACACACACACACACACACACACACACACACACACACACACACACACACACACACACACTCTTTGGGATGTAATTTCAGTGATTGGGTGTAATTTACCAGTGTAAGTTGAAACCAGACAGGGCAACTAGAGTGATCCCTGCTAGATCAAAAACAAACCATTCACATTGGGGTGGGGGGCTATACACATACACACAGACACACACAGACACACATTCAAGTGCAGGCCTATAAGGTATGCTCTAAACTAATAAACTCACAGTCTACTTTTAAACCAAGAAAAACACTGAGTTGCCGGAGGTGTTACAAAATGGCGATGAACTTGAATTTACAAGAAATTTGTATTTGAATATTGTCCCACGCAAAAGTGTCCTTTGGGATCACTGTAATCCGCTCAGGTATGCCACTTTCCCATGGTCCAACCTAACCTCAGCACACACACACACACACACACACACACACACACACACACACACACACACACACACACACACACACACACACACACACACACACACACACACACACACACACACACACACACACACACACACACACACACACACACACACAGGGGAGATTATTAAAGCGACCTCGTGGCACATGGAGGTTCCTGATGGATTTAACATCAGGAATGATTGTTAACTTTTAGGACTAAAAATACTTGGAGTGACTCCTGAGAAAAACAGAGCTCTTAGCCAGGCAAATGGATCACATGACAACTGGGCCGCCGCAGCAGGGACCCCTGGGAAAACGGCAAAGTGCCATCTCTCAGATCTAAGACTCAGAAGCCAAGCCGTAATGACGTTGTGCAGCTCTCTATCATATTTAGCTATGAATGTACCATTCACGTGGGCCGGTTGAAGTGTTTTTTTGCCGTGAATATGTGCATCACATTCAAGTGGTTGAAAAAAAAAAAAAAAGATAATCACCGTGAAATAAATTAAACCTATTAAGAAGAACATATGCTCAAGGTGACAGAAGAAATTAATTTGGCTCAACTATTGAGACCCATACCTCCACCCCACTATAGGATTTCTACCAAACTAATTATCACGCTCCACTTTCAGAAATAATAAGGAAAGTACTTAATAGGTTAGGATTCACCCCTGCATTCATATGTCCATTTAACATCGCTGCTTTCATGCCCACACACTCTTGCCTTAATGCAATTTCACATCCGTGATTTAAAATGGGAGAAGGAATTATATTTCAAGTGGTGTCAGGATTAGAATATACAAGCAGTGATATTAAAATACTGTAAGGTCTTGTGTGTGTGCGCTGAGAGGCTGGAGCGGAGGTAAAGATGTTAAATAATGTTTTTGTCACAGTTTAGGACGGCGGAGGAATTACAATGTAACCACAGATCTCTGATTAGTCTTCTCTCACTGTATATTAATTTAGTTCCCTCTCTGCTTTATGCTGGTTTTAATTTTTAAACAGAGCACAGATAGGGAAACACCCCCAAGTGTGTGCTCCTACGCCAGCAACTGAAGTCTGTTTATACAACCAGCCATTCGCTCCAATTATAACAACATTCAAATGCAACTATTGTTTCATTTCAAACATTCTTTAAAATTAAAATCTCTTTTTGTGTTGTTATCCCCCTACTTACGCACGACTGAATTAGCATTTGTAGCCCCGCAGGCCACGGAGAAAGTGAGAAGTCAAAATGCAGGTTAGGCCCGTTTTGTTCATTATTACCAGTGTTAAGCATAAAATACATGAATAAAAAGATCAAGTAAGCCCTTAAGATGAGTTTTATCAAATTTATGTTTTTCATTACTTATTTTTCAAAGAATATAAATGCAATGAAACATTAATCATGCATTCGTGAGGATCTTTCTGTGAACCGAAGCTTTTTTTGTGCATAAAAAATAAACCTGAATGTTCTTTGCTTATTTCTCTCTGTGTGATATATTGCTGATTTCTGTGTCTCTGTATTGTTGTGCCCAGTGAGAGGTAAAGTAAAGGAGTCAATATCCTGATGAAGTCTGAGAGGATTACTCAGTATAGCTCACACAATGACGTCAAATCCACACATCTTCTGTCCACAAATGCATCAGCTGATTTACTGACAGAAACCTCAACATTAAAATAAATAATGATTAAAAACATGGGCCGACTGTGAAGGAGAGGTCTATTAAGTGCTGTGGTTTTCTATTAAACTCTAGTGGAGGCGGGGGAGAAAAAGGGGAAGAGGAGTTCACATTATCTGAGAGAATTCCAATTAACACTCTCCCCCTCAGTAATTAGCTACTAAAATAGCTAGCGAACAAATCTAAAATCCCAACCCTGACGCCACCGCGTTGCCTAATTAATTCTCAAATCAGGAGTCGATCTGATGCAGAAACTAACCTGATAGTGTGGACGACAGACAGACGGGTCAGAATAAACCGTGAGGAAAGACGAGTGTTTCAGTTTGAATTCAAAACAAAGAAAATGTGTGTCTTTATTTCAGAGAAGAGAATATAAAGAAGAATTACTGCAACAGAAAAACGTAGCTTTTGAAAAAAATAGATAAAAAACAAAAGAAGGAGCCAAGTGAGCAATCTAGCCTGAAGAAAATGAGGGAGGGAAATCTGAAGCGATGGTCGTAGCCAGAAAAGCAGATATCTTTTAGCCGTCTGCTGCTCATTTGCTCCTTCACTGGTCAGTTCTTCCACTGTTTAATGCAAACAGATGAGGCCTTTTCTCGCTCTTTTTCCAAATCCTTTCTTTTTAACGGTGGCTTCTTGGCCTCTGCAGTAACGTCAGCACAGCGTCTATTAAAACAGCATGTGTCTCGGCCTGCACACACATAGAAAAACACATAGACTCTGCACTTGGATTTTTTTAGTGAACTTTTAACCTCTTTCGGAGAAGTGACATCTGGGGCATGGCGGGGGTTAAGGTGTGCTGAAAGTTTTAACCGTATGCACACATCGGTGTAGATAAAACATATGCAATCAGAGGACGGTATCATTAAGTCGTCTATATGCGGCTCCTATCAGTGACCAGTGCTGATGGATAAAGAGAGGCAGATAAACTCAATCAGACAAAAACCCACCTGGACACAAGGTGGGCTGTAAGATCCCACCTAATAATGCCAGCCTTATTCATCTGCTTTTAATATGCACACCGCGGCCTGTTTCAATTAAACCTCTAACACACACATATGCTCACACACAGCATATGGACAATGCAGTCGCTCTAGCAATAGCTTTTAATATGTTGAGATATCCATCAGGTAGATTTTACACAGATTTTCACAGCCCACACACCAACACATGTAAACTAAATCACACAGAGACACATTATAAAAAAAAACACAGGCTGTCACATGCTGATCCGTATCTGGACAAGTCAAACTGTGATAAAGTCACTCTTCAACTACAGCAATCGATGGAAGTAATTTATTTACCTCACCAGGCAATTTCTGCTCTGTCTTCAGAGAGGAGGGAAGAAGAGAGAGAGAGAGACAGAGGGAGATTTGGCAAGCATGTGTGAGTGGTGTGTAAATTAATCTAGCAGCAGTGCAATCCAGAGCCATGTATAAGTCCATAAAACAAGAGGAGGTTAAAGCAGCTCACATCACACACACACACATCAGGCAAAGGTCCAATACCAAAACCACTTCTTCCAGAGAGAGAAGGGACGTGAAACGTCATCTAGGTTCCATTAATGTGATGTGCTATCCCCGGATGCCACTAAAAAGAGGGAAAAAATAACAGTTAAGAGTCCTTTCTTCTTTTTCTTTCTTTCTTTCTCTCTCTCCATTCAAAAGCAACACACAGAGAAGAGAGGCCTGTCCACGGCCCTTAACTTTAACTCAATGAAATAAAAGGCACTTAAATGAGCCTCAATGATCGATACAAACGCCGCTGCTGGCTAATGCTCACACACACATACACACATGCAGACACACACTTATCCCACCTCCTCAGATGCTCATGCATATGCATGACCATTGTGATTTATGCATCCTGGCGGGGGTGTGAGCCTATCTGAGCGCAAGGCCAACACACAGGTCAGCTCATTTGTAAATCAGTTGCCTTTTTATGGATGTGTACGTGTCAGTGTTTGTGCTTTTGTGGGGCTGTTTGTGCCAATAAATCTGTGTGTATGTGCTTATGGGTAGAGGTCAGTGTTGGAAACAGGCTCATAATCACTGTAGCATCTTCATTCATTATATTTATTGAATTCTTTCCAGATTCTGCTCTTGGTGGGTGTAAATCACACAGGTTTTGCACTAGTCATGGGACACCTTCCATTCAATGTGTGTGTGCGTGTGCGTGTGCGTGTGTGTGTGTGTGTGTGTGTGTGTGTGTGTGTGTGTGTGTGTGTGTGTGTGTGTGTGTGTGTGTGTGTGTGTGTGTGTGTGTGTGTGTGTGTATCATGTCCGCTGAGTGTTGACTCCTTCTGCCAACCGGCGCTTTGACCCCGCTCTTTGCAGCAGGAAGTCACCCAACTTTCTGACCTCTCTTATTATGGGAAGGTTAGGGAAAAGCCTTTAGAAAACCGCCTTCCCATCAGAGTAGCTGTCAGTTAATGGGGTCCCCATGGTCTTTTCTATCCTTTGCACTGGATTATGGGTAAAAATTAAGAGAAGATCTACACCCAAAGAGGTGTTGGAGGTTAGCAGACGTTAATTTGTGGCATAATCTGAGAATTTAGCCTTCGTTGCACACAAAGTGAAGAACACAGTGTGTGCTTTCTTTTGTGGAAATGTGGTGGTGTTGCTCCACCCTCCTCCAACCTCCTCTGAACAACAGATTTGGGCTAATAGGGCAGCTGCTTGTCCCCCCTCCCCTAAAGCCCCGCTATGCTGCTCCCCCTGCAACACTTCCACCCCATCTCCTTTCCAAAAAAAAAGCCCAGGAGGAAGCCTGTTGTTTTCAACTTGTTTTTGACACGGCTGCGAATGGAAAAGTTCCCACTGTTGGAAAGCTCATCCCAGAAAAGAAAAAAAGATTTAATTTGTCCACCATTTTGTTAAGTGTTGATTGGGGGTATTTTTCCTGATTATTTCAACACAGCAACAGGAAAACAACACATTCTGCCATGAGGTGAATGTGTATCCATCCTTGAATATCTATAGCTGTCTGTTTTTCCTTTTTCGGCTTTGTTTTGTTGTCAACACAGGCAACCGTATCCCAGAAATAAACCCTGCATAAGGCCGGCCAGCAACCACGATTTTGTAACGTCATCACTTACAGTTTATATGCTTCAAAAATGCAAAAAATAATAATGTCGAAGCAAGTGCCTGGATATACAAAAAAAGGGAAATATGAAAATATTGCAAGCTATTGCACCACATAAAATAATACCAGGGGAAACACTGGGGAGATAAAACCCCTCCAACACATACAATCAATCCTTTAAGACGTGTGTATGAAAGCTCATAGCCATGTTTCAATGGATTTAAAACTACTGTGAGTGTGCGCCCAATCACATGAGACAGCAGGGTCCGACCTGTGTGTGTGTTCATTTGTGTTTGTTTGTGTGTAAGTGCCTGTTTGTGTGTATGTGTGGGGGTGCCCGTGTGTGTAACTGGAGCCAAACTGTAAGCCATATGCCGTTCTCCCTCTGGTGCCCCCCTTGAACCAAACACCCACACACACACACACATACACACATACACACGATGCAGGACACACACGACACAAACCTACACACACGCGGGCTTCCCTGTAAAAAAAAAAAAGTCCCTCCACTTCATTAGGAAAGTAAACACAAGTGCTGTCTGAAGTGGCTAATTAGAGACTAATTACTCCCTGCTCGTTACTAATGCAAATTAGATTACGCTGCTTAACTTCCTCGTGTCCACAACGCTGCTGTTAATTGAGGCCTTTTGAAATTAAATTACCCGCTAATTAGCATATCAAAACCATTAATTCAGAGCAAGGAGGGGGGAAAAACAACAACAAATGCCAAGTTTTGCTAATGCGTTTTGCTAATTGAATATGTACGCTCAATACGGGGGCTTTGTGCCAGGAATACCTATTCAGCTGATCAGCGTAAGCAGCCAGACAGAAACAACCATGCATCATAAGAGCAGCATATAATTAAAGGAACCATTCCATCTCTCCAAACGCTTTGTCAATATTTCCCTGTGAACGTACGACTCCACTGATGTTCAGCGCGCAGGGAGCGAGGGATAGAGCCGAGACTCGCAGAGAAAGGCGTGTGAGAGGGGTTGGATATTCATCTCATGAGAGGCAAAAGAGCCACCGTATGTGAATGTGGAGTGTGTGTGTGTTGCGCTGGTATGTGAGCGGGGTTAGCGTTTGTCCAGGCTGTAAGGCCTCTTTGAAGTAAGGAACCCGGTCTCTCTGCTGCTCTCCTAAAGCCCCAAAACCCCCCGCCAGCTCTTTCTGTGCTCCCCCCACCCCCCCCCACCCCTCTTCAACTGGCCCCTCTTCACCTCCACTACAATACCTGTCCAATTAGGGAAACACACACGCACATACGTCCACACATACATCCACATTTTATGGCCGCTAGCAGGTGAACTGCCCAATCTCTCTTTCAATCAAAGCTGAATCTGTTTTTTTCCTCTTTCTCTCTTCCAGCTGAATAGATGATTTGAAACTTTGTGGATTAGAAACGGTGAGTATATTCATGGCCGGGCCCGTACCTGCTTATGAATAAGAGGGGAGGCACACAGAGGAGCCAGGAGCCACTTTAATCTGCTGACGAAATAAAAGAATCATCCATCTAAAGATCCATCTCAGCTTTGCATGTAAAACCAGCAGAAATAATGTCTTTCTCAACAACTCCCCTTTTCCTAAATATCTATCCAATCACGGTGCGTGAAAAGCCCCATTCAGGTTAGCCCTTATAAAAGTTTCATCTTATTACACTTGCCAACTTCTCATTTCATTATCCCTATAATGGTAGATGAAAAAACGAATGGTAAAATTGAGAGGTAGCCATACAAAAAAATTAAATAACCATGATAATTAGATGTAAAGATATTATAATTCCTTTAACAGGATGCATAGAAACTGCTGCTCGACAATATTTGCCCTAATTGCTAGAATTATCATATTAACCAGTTACCATTTGAGTAAGTTGATTAAAAAATTGATTATTCGTCTATTTCTTTTAGGAGTTTCTTAATCAAAATCTTACATCCTTGAAAAATTAATTTGAAGCCGTTTCTTATCAGTTAATTAAATCGGGTTGGAAGTCATTTTTTCTGCGCGGCATGATTAGAACGGTTCTGTTCTCTTCTGTTCAGACACCATGACGTTAGAGGAGGAACTTTTCACTGTCTCATCAAACATTCACAACCACAAGAATAGGACTTCTTTGAAGGGCCCGTCGCCTTTTTTTCTTCCAAACCTCTGCCTTTCTGATAAATTGTGCTATACCCAATAGATCTTTCTTTCTCGTTAACACGTTCTCATTAACGGACAGAGAAAGCGAAAGGAGAGGGAAGGGGAAGAGCAAAGGAGGGAGGTGAGGAGAGGCAGGGGGAGAGAGGGACGGGGGCAAGAGGTGGAAAAAACAGTGCAGGAAAAAAACTGAATCAATGGCAGGGAATAAGTCAAAGAAAGAAATGAATACACTGGCAAATGTTAGTACAATGAAAAAAATTAAATATAAAAGACAACGTAGGCACACACATACAACGTTGCCTGGGTGACAGCCTTGGGGTGGTCTGAGCTGAGACTAAACAACTAAGCCGAGAGCTAAAACAAGACGTGCTGTCACTAATACAGGAACAAAATATCTGACCGAAAACGGTTCTGTTGCAGTCATTTCGTTTTGGATATTTTGTAAAACTAAAATGTTAAAATATCATGTTGCAGGTTGTGATGGAAATTGATTTTTCTATACTGCATATATAATAGATTTGACTTTGTTCTGTATCAATTTAAATTCACAGCTTTAAAACCCACACATCAGAGGGTGACTTCACCTCAGAAAACTAGTTTTCTATTTCTGGAAGAAGACTAATTATAAAGCTCTGCCCCTGGGAGAGAAAAGCCCCTCTTGAAGGAGAGAGGGAGGCAGAGAGTCCATTCAGCTCTGGCATCAGTGGAATATAAGTTTGTCTCTCTCTACTTCAGCGAGCAGCAGAGCAGAACCGAGCAGATACAGCGCGCTCTACTCATCTGTCCATCCCCGACTCCTCGGGGAGGTATGGGAGGGATGGAGAGGGAGGGGGGGTTCAAAGGGAGAATCAGTGAGGATACAGAGCAGTGTGGTGAGTCCCTCTGATTGGATAATGAATTGAATGATTATTAGAGCCCAGCTCGTAAAGTTACGCAGAAATCTCAGCTCGTCATCAGCCAATCAACACACTCCCTCATCAACCAATCAAACCCCCACCCCCAGGGTAGCAAATGGGGGTGGGGAGGCTTTTCTATTTGCTCTTCCATCTGCCTCTCTCTCCCCATATTTGTCTCTCTCTCTTACGACACGTCATCTCGTCTTTAGTACAGCTGCCCTCATCTTTCTCCGTGGGAGACAGAGAATTCTCAAAGCCACAATTACCGCACAGAACTATCAATTTCCCCTTCAATTAACCCTGTGGGAAGAGAGGGGACGAGGGAGAGGACGGGCAGAGCGGAGAATGGGATGAGAGATTTAAATTTGGGATGAAGAGAGCCACCTCGGCCCGCTCCTCCTGCCCCCCACGTCATCCCCCCAGGGTGCAGTCATGTGTTTGGGCTAAGGAAGGAGAGAATTACACTTCCTCGGGATGAACTTGACCCCTCAACCGGAGGTCAAACAAGTTACTATACAGCACAGGCCCCCTATCCTCATTACCAGCAAATAGCTCCGCCACTGTTCCCTAATGCAGACTGTATGTTAATAACCGGCGCTCAAACCGCAGCGCAGAACTGTTGAAAGCTAAAAGAGAGATAGACAGGGAGGTAGAATGGAGGGAAAGAAAGGGGAGAGAAAAAGGGGGAAGGGAAGAGGGGGAGGGATAAGGAGGGGGCGTGAGGCAGGAGTTGTGTTTCTTAGATCAGCGACTAAGGGCCTGCGCCGTAACAACGGACAACTGTGACGGCATGCCGGCTCTCTGAGCTCTGCTCCCTTCTCCTCCTCTTCTTTGGTTTCCAACTTCCCTTCCCCACCTCCTCCCCCCTCCACCCACTCTGTGAGTGGACCCCTGGGGGAGCCGCTCCAAACCAAACCCAGCCTTCAGCAAAGTTTTGCAGGCAAACTTTTTACAAAGCCCCCCGAAGCTGTACGCCCGCCTGACACCATGAAGCATGCCAGGGTTTCATTGCCACTCACCCTCCCTCCTGTCCTCTTTTTTGTACTTTAGTCCTTCGGTCCTCCCTCGGTCCCCTCCCTCGGTCCCCTCCCTCGTTTATGCTGACTACTTTCCGAGGCTAATGCACTGTTCCTGACTGACCTTTAGACAATGGAAACCTGCAGCAGCAGAAGTTGCCGATTAGGGCTACAGTTTGCGTACGGCAGCGCTGACCTTAACTGTGAAAATGGGCATTGTGGTGTCTGCTAATCCAACAACCTAATGGCTGCCTTTTGATAACAAATGCCCACAGTTCTTGAATAACATATTCTTGTGGTTTCTCCATTACTTTCTGATTGTTATTCAAATGTTAAACTACTTGAAATAGCAGACATTTGGATTTTTGTTTGTCTTAGCATGATGGGTTTATCAGCGAATCTGGCAAATAACTTTTTTGCCCAGTATTTTGTGCAGGGACAAGTAGGCACTTATAAAAAACTGCTTTTAAATATCACAAAATGTACTAAATAAACATTTATCATACTGAACATATTTATTTGAATGAGTAAAAGCACTTCTAAGTTTTACAAATCAGAATAATTAGGAATAGTTCAATGTGTTTCTTTTGAGAAATTGCTTATAAAATACTTTAAATAAAATAAAAAGTATTTTTTAAAATAGATTTAAAGATAGAGATTATTTCTTTTAAATGTATTTTTGAATCGTTCAATAATGTATATTTTTTTAGTCAAGCATTTGTAGTCCCTTTCACACACACTAAAAGAAAAACATTTCCTCAGAGAGCTTCTCATGACCTTGCATTGAGTTTTGTCGTTTCGGTCATAAAGAATAAATTGTCCTATTGAAATGGGGACTGAGGAGAGGTAGCAAATGTTGGAGGTAAACTGTGATGACAGCTAGGATGTAATGAAGAGGCTGAGGGAACACAGAGCCTTGATAATTAGAGACAACGGGCATGACAGGGAGAGGAGGAGAGAGGGAAGAGGAGATGGAGGGGAGAAAGTGCACCAGAAGAGAGGAGGAGAAAAGAGAGACAGCGAGCGTTGAGTCCTTCACACTGAGCGACTATCGGGGCTCCGACAGGGAAAAGAACACTTTCCTACCAACCACGGACCAGAAATAAAGGAAGCCCTCGCAACTGCAGGCAGGCATGCTGTGTGTGTGTGTGTGTGTGTGTGTGTGTGTGTGTGTGTGTGTGTGTGTGTGTGTGTGTGTGTGTGTGTGTGTGTGTGTGTGTGTGTGTGTGTGTGTGTGTGTGTGTGTGTGTGTGTGTGTGTGTGTGTGTGTGTGTGTGTGTGTGTGTGTGTAGCCTTATGTGTGACACATAAACGTCTTTCTCAATGCGTTCAAAAATGTATCAGTTAAATAATAACTGATAACATTTTCGTTTTAAATGTCTCGTTATAAGTCGACCAAAATTGTCAGAGGAAAGAGGAAAAATGTCTGGGTTTAAAACATTGTGTTGTGTCTTTGTAGATACGGGGAACAGTGAGAATGTGAAAGCAGTATATTATGGGAATGCTGTTTTTTCTCTTTTAATCTAGAATTTTGTATTATTATTAGTTGAAATGAAATAAAAGCCTTTATGTTTTTCATTTGAAATTGATGTATTGAATTTAAATGTCATATGTTAAAAAACAATTAGAAAACATTTTCTTTACTTTAATGACAGGAAGTTGCTAAGAGTAAATTAATTTGAAAAGTATAATATGCAGCCTGTTAAAATAATTAGAAATGTACCTTGGATTAAACACCAAGTCAATAACGTAAATAGTGAAGAACTATACTTCTTCACTCCTTTTCCTACTTTTAAACAGCTCCGCTATTCCTGTTTCTCTTTGCTCACTGCCTTCCTTTCCTCTCGCCCCTGACCAGCATTCTGCCAGCAAAAGCTGCTTCTAAGGCCAACAGCCCAAACGCCAAATAACACACACACACACACACACACACACACACACACTCTGCCTTCTCGCTCCTCAGGAACATGAGAGCTGGCTCTAACTCACAGCCTGGTAAAGCTGTGGTGGACAGCAATCTTGATCTGACAGGATTAGGCTACTTTTATTTCCCCGAGAGCCACGGGGAGAGGGGGGAAGAGAGGGACGTGAGTTTGGGTGAGCGTGCGGGTGGAGGGGGGGACTAAAATCCTTCTACAAATGTCAGACAACGATTGGTTGACCAGAGGCCGCGGAGATACACACTCACACACAAGCACTTGTAAGATCAGACACTCATAAAGACTGCAGAAAAAGTGCCACCCAGAGAAGAGACTCATCACTCCCCGTCTGATCAGTCAGAGAGAGAAGAGATGTGGGGGCAAGAAGGGGGCAAAGCAGGAGGCGGAGGGAGCGAGGGAAGGAAGGAGGGAGTAAAAGAGCGAGGGAGGGAGGGAGGGAGTGAGGGAGGGGGGATTACACAATTATTCAGATAACAGCTGGGTATAATCTAGTGGCAGATGTCTCTCGGTCAACAATGCCCACCACACACAGGCGTGCATGTGTATGCGCACACACACACTAACAGAGCTTCAATGCTCAGCGAGCAGCCACAGAGGGAAAAAACGGCCGCTGATCAACCAGCTCCAACTACTTAACAACACAGCACTCTATCGCTCTGCCTGGGAACGCTTTCGTTTTTTTTACCAGATACTGCTTAGATGAAGAAATCTTGAAAAATAATGACACAGAGCATGTTTTCTCTTCAATATAAAATGTCTAAAATAAATACACACAAGTTGGGAAAGCGACGACCTGTTTGCTTTTCTTCTCTTCCGACAGCCGCCTGAAAAACAAAACCTAAAACCCGAGGAATTCTGTCCGAGGAGGAGAGAGGTGGAGGGTCACCGGTTGATTGACAGTTAATTGTAGTTGCACACGCACGCGCACACACACACGGGAAGTGTACACACATGCAGAACAGCATCCCTCCCGTCTGTGAGTGATCTCCAAGACTCCCGATAGTGGCTCTAGCAGCAGCAGCAGCAGCTACCCCCCCCCCCCCCCCCTCCCCTCACTGAAAGGGCACTATAGAAGCCATAGAGTCCGCACCCCACTGGGCAGAGCCTGTACAGTCTCTTCACCTTGAGAGCCACAGCAGGAGAAGGAAGAAGAAGAAAAAGAGGAGGAGGACAGAAGTTGACAAGACGGAGACAAAGAGAGCATGTGGTTCCTTTTCTATAGGCCAGATCATATTCATTATATTTACTCAAAAAAGATTATATTTCTTTGAAAAAGTTTCTGGACAAACTTAATTCCCGAGCGAACAAATCTTCATGTGAGGGTACGCGTAGTGGAGCAGGAAGCGAGGGGCGGCCCAAGCAAGTAGTGAGAGCGAGCTCTGTCAATCCATCATCCCAGGCAGCCTATTGTGATTTGGTTTAACACTGGTTAACAGCTCGTCCTGTCAGGGGATGGATCATCCCACAGCGCCTCACATGCTAATAGCTTAAGTAGGCATCCCATGTTCCCCGGAACTAATACCATAAATACTAATACCATAAAAGAGCGGTGCGCCAACGCTCCAGCCTCACTTTCGCCTGCGTTAGCCAACATCCCGATACTTTACGGATTAGAAAAACATAATGAGATGCATATGGTTATTACCTCCCTGGTCCAGGGTGGCTAAGAACAGGGACAAGGGGAAAAAACTGCATTACTAATTTCCTATCACCATATGTTAATGTTAAGTAATCCTGGTTGAGGCAATTCAAACACTCTGATGCAAATCAAAAACTAAAAAATGCTAAAATAAATCAGATTTATGGCAGATCTGATAATGTCAGTCAGGATTGAGGGAAATCAAACAAAATGAGAAAGATGTCTTAATATTAAGTGGTGTTATTTGTTACAACAGGAAATGTGAGATGATCAAAAACTGATTTGAGATCAATCAGGTTGAAGTTGTGTTTAAGGACCTGGATATGATTCCCTGTGCGCTCCTCCTCTTCTGGAAATCTCAGCATTTTATCAGAGCGCTCATTCGTCCGCTCGGCAGTTTTTTACCGCCGCAGCACTACGGACAAACGAGCACTCCAGAGCTGCGTAACGCGCCTCTACAGTCAGTTTATGAAATGTGCAAAAATGCGTGTGCCTGCATCCGTGTGTGTGTGTATCCATAACACTGCGAGTCTTGCGCTTCCCAGCTGTCACCTACCCTTCACAGCCATCCTTTCAATACACATTAAAGCAGTGCTGCAGAAAGTTTAGTCACATTGTTGTTCTGAACGAAGCTTTCCACTGATCTGCTCCCTCGGTTCCCCCCGCTCGATTGACGGCTGCCCTGTCAGTTTGTCGCGGCGCTTTAGAAAACACCAACGGCTCTCTGATGAAGTGCTTACAAAAGGTCATAGGGTGGAGGCGATGGAGAGGAGGGGAGCCGACTACTGAGAGAGAGGGAGGCAGGGGAGAAGGAAAGGGAGACGGGACGGAGTGAAGGAAAATCCATAACACAAATACAGCTGTCAGAAGCAATGCAGAGTTAGCAGGGGACACAGCGACCGATGGGAGCTTTTTCATGAAGACGCTCTGCTCGAACACAACAGGCTCACTTTCAACACCGCTCTGGTATTTCCTTCGGCTTCAGCCCACCATCTCATGTGCTCTACCTGGCTCTCCCGCTGACCTAATGACTCTTTCTCTCTCTCTGTGGACTCACACTTGATAGGTCCGACTGCCTAACTTCCCGATCTGTGCTCTCATTCTCCTTCAGCTCCAGCCACGGCCTCAGGTGCCAGGCGTACTCTAGAGAGGCTGATCTAATGCTTCCTCAGCTATAATGACCCACGCCTAAAAAAACACTCGCACTGCCGTTTCCTTCGCTTCTATCAGCCTTTCACTCATACGTTATATCTCTCGCTCCGTCCCTCTTCTGCTTCCCTTTCCCCCCCCCCCCCGTGTCCATAGGAAACAGTCTCTTCCGCTCTGAGCTGCTGGGTCACTCCTTCCCACATCCATCAGCTGTTAATGGGCCCGTGCTCTGAGGGGATGGAGAAACATCTCTGAGCCACCCCACACACATATAAAAGCTCATCGGAAACGCATGGAAATGTTAATGACCACAGGCTAAACCACTGTGTGAAGCAAAAATGATTAGCTTATCAATCAAAGAGGGAGAAAAGTGCGTAGATTTTAAAGAATGAGGTTGGGACTGCGAGCGGGGCTGCTGTCATCACAAATGCGATGACAGCTCTTTTAAAAGACACAAAAGGCTAAAGACAACAAAGGAAAAATGTCTCTCTCCCTCTCACAGGTGGTCAACTTCCTAATAACCACTTAAAGGCATCTTCCCGTTCCATTTTCTCTGCTGTCCTGCAACTTTCCTGCGCGACACCGCCTTCTGACCCGTCATTAAAAACGCATCTCATCTTTGGAAAACGTGTGGGATTTATGATATGCACACACCGACAGACACACACAACTATTCAGCCCTCGACTTCTCCTGAATAACAGGTTCAATTAGAACCACATGTATAATCAGGCCTCAGACTATAGCAATGTGGCGGCACTTTCACTGTGCAGTCAATCACTTCAATACACAACCAGAGCACTCCCCCACTTGATACATAACACCTTCATTTAATCCATTAATTTGTCAATTATATTTTATTAACATATTTTTAAAGAGGTAACAAGCCATTTTTGCTATTGTAATGCTACTCAGTGATTACACATGGAGACGTGTAGATTTCCATTTTCCAATTTTTTAAATCACAACGAAAATCCCTAAAAATCTAAGATATACTAAATTATAAGACGTTTCACTTTAAGACATGTTTAAACAATTGTCACAACCTATAGAATAGCTTACCCTACACCATTTTCACATTTAAAAGCCCCAAAAATGTTCAGCTCAAAAGCGCACACCGTAACGGAAGCTGCAGGATCAACACTTTCAATAATTCAATCTTTTTTTTGTTATGCTTTCGCTCCATGCTCCATGTTTTGATTTTCTCAAAACCCATCTAAAAGATATCGACAATTTAACCATTTCAGCTTTTTTGAGCAAGTGATGCACTGAAGTGCTGCAGTAGAAGTAAACCTGTGAGTATCCATCACAGGTCAAATCCTACATGTATAGCAGAGTTGTATACGGGTGCTCTTCAACATCACTTTGGTGCCAAAAGCCCACTCAGACTTGTGGGCTTGGGAGCAGGAGGGCTCTAATGAGGGGAGAGCGAGAGATGGAGAGACGGACAGGCGAGCCATCAACGCTACCGACGCACAGGACATTTAAAACTTCAAATACTGTCCATTTTCACTCAAGCAGGACAGGTGAATTGAGAAAAAGCACTCTTGTGCACACACACTCCCGCACTCAGATATATACACTCTTCCACACATACATTCACACACGCTCATGCTGGAGGTAAGGACTCTCTGAGTGAGTTTATGGACTAACACAATCATGTTGCTGGCTTTTAATCCTGCTTGAAGGGGTTTTAAAGCGCATGAGATTCACAGCCGTTAATGCCCGTCTCTAGACGGTCTCATACATGTGCCGGAGTCACACACCGGAACACAGTCACACACACACTGGCCGGGCTGAAAATCATAATTTAAGTGATGTGTCAGTAAGCATAACAGAAACAATTGTCTGCTGGAGGACAGAGTCTGAAACTGATAAAAATCAGCAGCACATGAGCGACTCTTACAAACAATGAAACAAAACAGGACATGGAAAAGACACAGCTGTCGAGAGGAGGCAGGAAAAAAAGGCAAAGAAGGAAAAGTGTTGAGGCAAGTCAGATGAAAAAAGGTGGCAATGCTGAGGCAAACACACGGACGCACAATAGCCGACAGAGAGCAGAGTCAATCTGTCTCTGACACCTCTGGCTTCCTGCACACATACACTCTCCTTTAAAACCAAATTCTCAAAAACTCTTTTATCTCATTGTTTTATTTCCATGGAAAGCCTTTACCGATGTGATGAATTTGCAAAGCACATCATAAATGATAACTTTACAATGAGCTTGTACTGTTGGTAAATGCTGCAGTGTTCAAGTAGAAGTCATTCAAATAAAAAAATCCTCTACCTATCAGCAGTGTCTCGCTGTTCTCCCTGAGCTTTACATTTGTTTCTTTTGAAGGTTTGTCAGGCCATTTTAAATAAAATGTACAATTCAGTAAATTGTTCAGTAATCTTAATTTTGTTGGAAATCCAAACATGGTTGTTTTACAGTATTTGAGACATGTCAGCTGCCGAGCCTTCACTGTGCCAGAGAGAATTGAAGCAGCTGGAAGAACATGTAGCTACATGCATTTTTAAAAGAAAGTCAAAACTGGATTTTTTCCCCCCATGTTCCTGGAAAATCATTTCAGCTAATTCAGCATTTAAGAATGATCTAACTGTGAGATGCTGTCAGCTTACATTTGTGCTAATTGTTGTCACACTATAAAAATTGGTTCAGGTGTACAGAAATGCAAATTGTGGACCAGTTGCATTTCTATCTTTGTAAAAATAAAAAAATCTTAAAATTCAGATATTGATAAAAAATATTTAAATAAAACTTTTAAAACATTGATGCAGATTTGTATGAAGGCTTCGCATGAATGTGTTATTCATCTAGGTGAAATACACTTTTTTCCTAATTCTGCAAACACCTTACTCCTGGGACTCTAAGCCACCACAAAATACCTGCTTTCCTGTCTGACACCAGAAATGTGACAAGGTCATAAAACGTGATGAAGAGCTTTTTCATTCCCGCTGGATCTTCTATTAAAGTGCAATTAAAAGTGTGTCATCGCGTCGCCGAAATGCCACCACAGAGGACAGGAGGGGGGTGGTGGGGCGGAGGGAGGGGGGACACAACAGGAGAGAGAGGACACAGTAAATAAAATTAATTATGCCAAATGCCCCGGCGCCCATCAATCACGGGGCAATAATGCCCGTGTCAGGGTGTGCACCCACACGGCCTGTATGCTTTCTCTCAATGACAGACAACTAACAGCGATTAATTGTCGTTTCATCTCTCCCTCTTTTTTGTCTGAACCCTTCCATCACGCGGGACATGAGTCCATCTGACACGAGGGAATGTTGTGATGTTTCATATTTGATTTCTTTAGTTTTATTTTTAGGTGGGAAAGAGGAAAATAACAACTTATTTTTAACAATACTTACTGATGTTACATGTTTTGTGTTGTGTTGTGGGCAGTCGCGCAAATTAAGGGTGGATTTTAATCTGTTTATGTCATTATAAAATGTTATTTTAAAAATTATAGTTCCGATAATACTTATTTTTTTCTCTATGAAGAAAATAAAATGTTCCTTTGTGGTGTGGGCCTGATTTCAGGCGGTTTGTGACTGCAAAAAGAAAGGGAAAACATGGGTCATGCAGAGGTTCCATATAGACTTTAACCCCCTCAATTTCTAAATGTATAACATTGTCTAAGTCTGTTTTAAATATGTGGGCCTCTTTGCATAGGTTTTCATGTAGAACGTTTTATTTTTATTTAGTGCCATCAGTTATGAATTATGAATAAATCAAACGCATCGGTGTTATAATGCACTAATTATCACTGTCAAATTAGATCCGTTTTAATATTCTCCGTTAAACTTTTATTATGCTTTAACAACTTTTCTTCACGTCCTGTTGTTAAAACCCTCAATTCAAGGGCTTTATTGTTATTTATTTAATCCGATGAGATTATGGAAACAACAAAAAACTCTGAGGCTATTTAACGCGGTTCCGATTTCAAAAGTCAAAATGGTTTGAAAAGAAAGTCCCCTGACCTATTGACAATGCCCCAAAAAAAGAATGTTCCCCTATCGTTAAACAAGGGGTGTATATCCTCGGTTAAGGATTTAGAGCCTTTTTTTATTAAAAAAGTTATCGTTACATTTTCCAAAACAAAATGGATATAATAGGAGACAGTGCTCAACGGCTGAGAGTTAAACAGGTAAAGCGATGACAAAGCACTCTGACACGGGTGTGTAAAATGATCACCACATAACCTACGGTGGTGTTTATTATCAAATCCCTTAACAAGCGCTAATAATGGCCACGCAAAATTAAGTTCTTGCCTCCATTCAAATCCCGACATTGTAGTTAATCCTAACCTGGGAGATACACTTTGTGTTGTTCCTCGGACAATGACACTTTCTATAAACACCGGTCTCTCAGTGCACTAAACTGCTTCGATCAATTATAAGAGTTCAGATAAATTGAACATTAAAATAAACCTCGTTTGAAATAAACCACATTTTGACTCTGTGTATAACAAGTGTGGAAGTTGCGAAGAAATCGCAAGAAAGTGGATGCACCTCTATTGTAGAAATTGATGGAAACTTCAAAGAGGATTTAAAAACGTGGCTGATAAATTTAGCATTCAACGATCCGGTGAAAAGAAAGTTACAATGTAACATGAGGGAAGTCACAAAGAGGGAAACACCGCGTGTGCCAGCCTTTATAATAGTCTCTAATACTGTAATATATTTTAAGGCTGACTTGGAGATGTTTCACAAACAATGTCCGATGAAAAAGTTGAAGTTCGAGTTGTTTTGCCTTTTACTAGACTAATGTGTGTGTCAGAGAGTTTCAATGGAAGCACAGAGTGAGGAAAGAGTGAGGAAGGTTAAAACAAAGTGGGAAAGGAAAGTGTAGATAATGCATCAACCTGTTCTCTTGTTTTCTGAAGAAGTCAACTTTCACGCCAGTGGTTGGACCATGTGGACAGCCCCGCTTCTGCACCTCGAGCCCCCGATGCGTCCACTCTCTCGCGGCGACAAAGGGGGACACAAACCGACGAAAAAAATCTCAAAAAAAGAAAAATGGAAAGGAACAGAGAGGGGAGAGAGAGACAGAGAAATCTAGGATCTAAGACCGCAGGACCATTACTTTAAACGACAAAGCGTGCTCGTTAGTCCTTTCCTTTTCCCTTTTGTGTGCGTCCTCTCTCCTCGGAGTGGCCCCTCTGGAGTGAAGTCAGAACAATACTGCCGCTAAAACTCTGGCACTGTGCGCAAGTTGCCGCGGAGAAAGCGCGCAGCTTCTCGTCTTGTTTTGTTGCGTCTGCTTCCCCTCGCTATCTCTTCGAGAGGCTTCTTCAGCGCGAACAAGCTCTCCACCGGTCCTCACTTTTTGGCATCCCGTCTGTTGCTTGCTCGTTCGCTGGAAATCAGGGTTGAATCACTAGGGCTGTGCGAGTGAACGAGTGTGGAGTGTGTGTGTTGCGAGAGAGACAGTTTGCTGCTGCGCTACCGTAATTACTCTAAAGCAGGTGCGCGTTTTTCATCGCTTGCCCTATCCTCGCAAAGCCCTGGCGCACAATAGGAAAACAGCAGCCGGTTTGAGGTATCTCTCTCTCTCTCTCCCAGTGTGTGTGCGTGTGCGTGTATGTGTGCGTGTATGTGTGCGTGTATGTGTGTGTGTGCGCGTGTGCGTGTGTGTGTGTGTGTGTGTGTGTGTGTGTGTGTGTGTGTGTGTGTGTGTGTGTGTGTGTGTGTGTGTGTGTGTGTGTGTGTGTGTGTGTGTGTGTGTGTGTGTGTGTGTGTGTGTGTGTGTGTGTGTGTGTGTGTGTGTGTGTAAGGGGAAGGCACTGATCTTTTGACCTCTCTTTGCATCCTGGCTGAGTTGTGCTATTGTGGAGGCAGAGAGGAACAGATGTTAGCCTGCACAGAGTTTGAGCTCAAAAACCGTCAGAAACAAAGCATGATCACACAAACTGAAGCAGCCTGATATTTAAAAACACTTTGATTTTCTTTAAACACTTGTTAATTTCAGAGTTTAAAAAATGTGCATCGGTTTATATACAATTTACATAAAGTCTATTTTGCATTTTTTTTCTGCATTTTTCACTCTTGAAACACCTTTTGGTGATACAAGTGTCATCTATTAACTGCATGGAAGCCTTTATTGATTAGTGCCAAAAAGAGTTACCACAACCTAAGAAATGCTGCATTCAACAAATAAAAAAAAGGCATAAAATCATTTCAAATGGGTTATTTCTTGTTTTACACTTACCTTGCGAATAGACAGTTATATTGTGATTGGACAATTTTTACCGTCTCCCTACCTCACTATGTCCTTTATGTATTTTGGAAGCCTGACAAGTCCTTTTGCAGAGTTATTACCACCTTTTTTTCTTCACCTCACCACCACATTCATTTACTAATTGACAGCATAATCAGTGTTGAGATTACTGTCTCTGATGAAATTTGGAAATTACATCATACCTGTCGCAGAAAAAGTGAGAGAAAAAAAAAAGAGTGCCATAACTCATAAGAAGATCTTAGAATAATTTTGCTTTGGCCATTAAATGAGATTCTGCCCTCCTGCCTTTGCTCTATCTGAGCTTTTACCATTGGAAAATGATGGCAGTCCATCACAGCACCACCCAACAATGGGCCACGGCCGCAGTAAATCACAACACATTCATTAGCACGATCAATACCACTAAAATATGTGTGTATGTGTGCAAATGTTTAGCGTGTGTGTTTGTGTGTGTGAATCTAACTACTACATGAGCACCTATATTTTATTTTATACTCACCTCTCTTCTGAGCCTGACAGTGTCTTTTGCCAGGAACACTTTGTTATATATCTCCAATAAATCTCAAGAGGAGTGGCGGGCGCTAATGTGAGGAACTGGACGGTGATCAGTGATGCTTTTTAAGTGGCCGTTATCATCAAGGTGCACTTCCAAGTTTGATTGAAAAAATGAGACGGTGTTATTAAAAGAAAGTTTATAACTGGACATCAGTGTGGGTATGTATACTCTAGTGACAAACAACCTCAATCTTATAACTAAAGATGTGTCAGATTTTATTATGATCCCCATTAGTAACTGAAACAGCTACTCTTCCTGAGGTCCACAGAAATAATGACAACAGATAATACACTAACAGACAAAACAACCAAATGATAGGAAAAAATAATATACAAGAGAAGAACAATAGAGAGCGAAGAGACTGAATCATCTTTGTGCTTGCTGTTGTGTAACTGTTGACATTTTTACTAAAGATATCAATCACCCACGCCTGTTTGGAGAATCATGATTTGTTGTTGTTTGCCTGTTTTAGCTCATTGTTGCATAAAATTACAAGATTAAACAGAGCACAGGAAACTCAATAAGACTCCGCACTGCCTAAATAAAGCCGAGCCAGGCTGGGCTAAAGCGGGCCAAAAATGAAACCGAAAAAAAAAGAAAGGGCTGGCGTGGACATCTTAAGTCCACACCTTCCTTCTTGTTCTCGGTGAAAAGAGAAAAGCGCTGTTTGGCCCTCTCACCCATCTCCAATTCCCATTTAGGAACCCTTCTCTCCCTGTTAATCAGGGGAAATAATTATCAAAGTGGACAGGTAATTAAATTAAAACATAAGTGGCTACATGAGCTGGGTTGGCTGTACTACAAGGTTTTCCCTGGCTTAATTAAAGAGAAATATGGGAGAGCTCACCCACAGTGTCACAGAGCTGGGAAAAAGGCAGAAAAAAAAGCCCCTGCCACTAACTTGAATAACTCAATGTGATCCTTTAAATGCAGGGTTTTAGATTGATAAAAGAAAAAGAGCTGATTCTGGCCTGAGTGGAAATGTGGGGGAGAATTCTTCTCCAGTGCTCATTCCTGAACGTATCAGCCCCGCAGAACGTGTTGTTTGTTTGCGTATGAGAGCAAAAGCACATGTGTGGCAGAGGAGCGTGAGGCGAGGGAGCGCAGAAATGTGTGGTAGACGCATTAAAATCTGAAAGCTTTAGCAGCCATCTGGGAATAATGTCGTAAAATAAAGACACAATAAAATAAAACTTACTGCTGTTGATGTTTACAAACAACCCCCATAACATCTCCACAATGCCTTGAGAGTCAAACCCAAAGAGAGGTCTCACAACACACACACACACACACAGCCACACACACACATACACAAATAAACAGACCCAGAGCGGTAAAGCAGCGCAGAGACCATATTATCCAAACATTCACAAACACACTCATATGTGCCCACACCCACTTTGGTACACATATGAGTGTGCATGTTTACAAATAAAAAGACAAAGTGGGAAGGCTGCATATGCACACTCACATAAACAAACACACACACAGAAACAAACACACACACACACACAAATACCACTGCCGCCTCTGTGGTTATGCAAAAGACAACAGAAGACTGTCTGAAACTGCTTTTCTCAAGGCTGGGTGTATTACAATAATAAATGACTGTGTGTGTGTGTGTGTGTGTGTGTGTGTGTGTGTGTGTGTGTGTGTGTGTGTGTGTGTGTGTGTGTGTGTGTGTGTGTGTGTGTGTGTGTGTGTGTGTGTGTGTGTGTGTGTGTGTGTGTGTGTGTGTGTGTGTGTGTGTGTGTGTGTGTGTGTGTGTCTAGCCCCATTACAGACAATAGTTTCAGCATCGCTCTCCGAATATACTCTGATTGCTGGAGGACAATCAACACCTGCTTTCCATTAGCAGGTGTTTCATAAACATGTTTACTGTCACAGCTGCTACGTGTCTCACAAACACAGACACACACACAAACACTCTAAAGTGAGACATGCTAAGAGTGTGTTTATCACTACTCTCTCCTTTCCTTGGCCTTTAGTTGGAAGGGAATAATTAGGGAGTCCCAGCCAAGGCAATGGTGTACGTGTTAACAAGCTGTTTTAACACACACTCACACACTTCTTCCCATAGGCAGGGACAGCCACAGAGAGCGAGAGAGGATCTTGTTCTATGCCTCAAGGAGTCACTTCATTTTGAAACACCTCTGAACCACAAGTGGAGTCCAAAAACAAGCCTTTACCCCGGATTGTGTGTTCATCTGAAAGGTACACACATCAGCAAGGCTCAAACAGAACAGCCAGGACTGCATCTGAAGAGTTAAAAAAGAAAAAAGCCAGGGAAATATTCATTCTAAATAACATCCTCTCTTTACAAAATTAAGTAAAAAATTGAGGAATGTATTTATGGATGAAGGATCAACCGTCAAATAATTTCCCTCGTACGCAACCTATTCTAACTTTATTAGGGAATGTTGCTGTTTCTAAAACACCCTTGGAGTTTGAGCTTTCTGGGAGATACCATTAGATTCCAGTTCATATGCATTGATGCATCAGAGAGCAATGGAGATTTACTTCTGCCAATGAGTGTGTGTTTTCTGATGTTCTGGCAGTAAAGTGATTTAATTACACCACATCTGAGGCAGTGAATGTACATACACACATTCCCACACACACATGATTGTATATTACACAGTGACATGAGGAGGAAGAGGAAAGGGAAGGAAGGAAACTGTTGACAAGTGTTTGAAAATGCGAAGTTATTAGAATGTGTATGCGGCGTAAGAGTGACTGTACACACCTGGGATTCAAAGAAGGAAGGGGAAATGGAGATTATGGATGATTTGAATACATAACGCTTTATGTTACACTTGTTATTTTCTAATTTGTACTTACATGTCACTTTCTTACAGTAGCTTTCAATTTTTTATAAAATGCATTTGCTTTGCCGTTTTGAATATCATATGCACATTGTTTTGTAAAACTTACAATATATCTGTGGCAGCTTTAAGGTAAAACTTGAGCATGACACTGTAAACTTGAGCGGTTAACATAACATATTAAAATATGGCTTATTAGGAGTTATATAAAAATGACTGTAGTTAAAAACTAATGTAGGGCTCAAAGTAAATACTCAAGTACTGCTCTTTAGCACAATTATGATTTACATGGTTTTACTTGTTTTTTTTAACCATATATTTTACATTTAAGAAGCCAATATTGTACTTTTTCACTAAACTAACCTTTGGTGCTAGGGGTTTAATATCTTAGTTACCAGTTAATTAGCCATTTTTAATTCAGATACCTTTTACAAAAATAAATCATCAAATGAATTATGATGGATTACTATGGATTAGGCACCCTGCAGGTTGGAATTATCCCAGTCGTTACCAGCAGTTCATTAGTGGTTCTTATACATTAATACATAACAAATCTAAGAATAACATTTTAGTGAGATGGTCCATTCTGCATTATTACTTTAAAGCATGTATTGATGCTAATGCTTATACTTCTACTTAAGTACAGTGCAAATATGAATGCAGGACTTTTTCTTAAGTGAGAGATTATACTTCTTCAAACGCTGGTTAATGGGTCAAGTTAACCAAGTACTCTGTCTGTACAATATTCATCCAAACTGGGTCAATTTTATCCAGTGATATTTAAGTGTGTGGCTGTGTGTGACACGACCTCAATGACGCCACACGCAGGGCGACATGACGGAACTGTGCCACTCTTCATGTCCGTCTGTCCATTTATGTGTAACTCAATCCAAGACATTCAGGATATATCCCTGAAACCCTATCCCTTCATCTGCTCACATGCAGGACATACAAACACACGTCAAGAAGACACACACAAACACACACACACACCGACACACACTTTGAGCTTTCCAGTCCCTCCCTCGGTGCGATCTTGTATCAAAGCAAACAAATGACATGCTGTCTTCTCCTCTCTCCCCCCACTGTCTTTTTTGATGTGTGGTTGTGTAAAATGACACGCCGTATCTCTCCAGCTGACATTATCACTCGCCAGCGCGCTCACATCTTCCGGGCCGCACGCCTTTCCCACAGGACTCCCTACAGCAGGGGTCTTTGTCTCCGAAAGCATCGCACACACACACACACACACACACACACACACACACACACACACACACACACACACACACACACACACACACACACACACACACACACACACACACACACACACACACACACACACACACACACACACACACACACACACACACACACAGAAAGATGTGGAAAAGCCTCTATGATTTTACCTCTGCATTGTGCCGTCAGTGACTGGTCCGAGGAAGGAGTGAGGCTGGGACGGAGGGATGGAGAGGAAGATAGGATTGACTTTCTGTAGCAACCTTTACAGTGTGTGTGTGTTTTTCTCTTTTTTTAAGATGGGATGTATGGCATTTCTCTGCAGAGGAGTTTTTTTTAACGCAGCAGAGAGAGATGTAACCCGGAGAGCTCTGTCACATTAGTGTGGCCATCAGTGTTAAGCTGACATATATAACAGCCCTGATACAATAACCAGCTCAAGACTCTATCACAAATGTGGCGATGGGTTGATAGATGGCAGGGATAGTGTTTGTTTCAAAGGAGCAAAATTGAAAAGTGAAGAAGATAACATGAAGAAATTACAGTAAAATCTATTTTCATGTGGCTTTTAAACACAAAATGAAAGTTATTTTATATATATATATAATGTGTTAGAAAGAGGAAAGATCAAAAGGTGACAGACATTTAAAAATGGACAAAAAAGTATAGGTACAAATAAAATAAAAACATATTACCAATGAAGCTTCATCCCATTAATCTCCACTCTGGCTGAACTCCTTGTCCTTTACCTAGCACTTCAAAGGAGCCCCAATTGAAACACAAGTAGAATAAATGAAAGCACTATAACGTTATTGACATTGAAAATACTAAATTTTCTTTCGGTTATTTCAAACATCATTGAATGCAATATGGAACGCAACAACTCATATAAGTTTTGAACTGGAATTCACTTTGACTGGTTGGGAAGATTGGCCAAATCTGTTTGTCTGAGTGAACTGTGGTTGTGAAAGGCTTAATGATTTCCTTTGACGTGAACATCTCCTCTTCTTTAGCTCCTTTTAGCCATCTTGAAGGAAACACACTGAAACATGCCCATCGTTACAGCGACAAGGATGCAGCGGCAGTCTGTTCATGAATATGACTCATTTTTATGTTGTCCTTGTGTTTTTCTTCAAAAGACATACACAGAAAATCTCTTTTTAAATATGCAAGCATTTATTCAGCTTCTAAAAGTGCACTAACAACACAAGATGATCTGCAATTAGGCATAAAAACACACAAAGCAATCATATGTTAAGTTAAGTCAAATGTGTATTTATGAATACATATTTAAATAAACACAACTTTTTTTGTATTTAAATATGAATACATATTTAAATACAAATAAAACATGAAATAAAAAACATCCCCTGACCACCCCACCAATGACGAATTAAATAAAGCTCATGTGCTTATTTGAAGCTGATGTGTTATAAGGTTTAAGAGATTTTTATAAAGAAACAAAAATACACTTTCAGCCAAAAGAAGTCTTCAAGTTCATTCAATTCCTTTTTTCCTTTTTGACAAAAACACTTACATCTGTGAAGGTTAACATTTCCAGCATAGTGGGATAGTAACAATTGCTGTTACACATCCAGTATGTGAGAAATGCACATTAGATTCCATCAGCCTTTCAGCATTACAGGTCACTTGTGTGTGTGTGTGTGTGCGTGTGTGTGTGTGTGTGTGTGTGTGTGTGTGTGTGTGTGTGTGTGTGTGTGTGTGTGTGTGTGCGTGTGTGCGTGTGTGTGTGCGTGTGCGTGTGCGTGTGCACTACGGAGAGAAAAAGAAAGAGGATGAAGGGCATCAGAGGTCGTCAAATTGCCACGGTGCTTTTTGTCCTGTCAAACGCTCATGCGAGTCAGTCTTGAGTGAATTTCAATAATCATCCTGAAGGACTTTTCTTCTTGGGCCACATTCTGCTAAATGTATCTCTCTGCTTCTAATTCCCCTTCACAATACGTCTGGCTCAGGCTACTCATCATGTCATTGGTCCCTTTTCTATTCCCCTGTGTTTGATTCTGACAAATACATGGATTATCGGCCAGGGGGATTTTTAAATATATGGCTAATGTGAGCTTTCATGCCTGTGCTTTAATCTGCGGAGTATTTAAAACCAATCTTAAGGACGGGAGAAAACGCAGAGGTCAGGCTTTTTCCTGCGCCCCGTGCCGGAGAAAAAGAGAGGGAGCGAGATTGGGAGAGGGCGATGGTGTTCAAAGTGAAAATGGAAGTGAGGAAAAGGGAAGTAAGAGAAAGACAATAATTTCACTTCTATTTAAATTCCATCCAGGATTAACTGTGGAATCGCAGGTATCAAACCTCATCTGGCGCGGCGGCTAAAGAGAAAGAGAAAGTTGGTCTCCTCGCTGTGTCGGTTTGTGATAGAAATAAAGAGAGAAAGATGTGAGGGTAGCGGTGCTTCCCTCTCCCTTTTTTCACTTATCTTGTGCCCTCCTATCCCAAGGAAATTGGACGTTAAATGCAAAAATATATCTCACATTTGGGGGGCAATGACACAGTAGTGTGAGGGATGAAAGCTCCATCATGTGCCTGTCCGGCTGCTCAGCTGTCAGAATGACATTTACAATTCAAACGCTTTCCGCTCCTTATGACTGTCTTTCTTCCACCTTTTCTTTCATCTTTCTCCTTGTTTCTGTTCCTCTCTTGTCCTCGTGTCTCCTGTCCTCTCTTCCCTCTTCCTCTCTTGTCATCTTGTGTACATATGAAAGGCAGACGGGGCCTTTGGCAGCCAGTCAAACATGAACGAGTGTGTGTGTGTGTCTGTGAGAGTGCGTGTTGGGCTAAAGAGCAGAGGGTGATTTGCAGCATTACCTCTACAGCTTTAAACGGCATCAAGCAACTTGCAGACCTTTTTTTATGACTGTGATATGAGGTACTTAACATATTACTGCCATAAAGTGCAACAGACGCAGGGGTCGAGGAACTTGCACACACAGACACGAACGCACACCGAGGAGGGCTGGTGGTGGAGTTGGAGACAGATGTATGTATAAGCCGGGCGAAGTTTTTATGATACTCATGCGCTTCACCCGGGATAGTAAAGTGGGCCAAGGCTGATATCATCTGATACACTTGTTTGCTCGCCAACCATACAATCACAGTCTTTCCCCGCTGAGGAAGCATTCAAACTGCTATTTGAACATCAATGCAGCATGCAAATAACATTCACCACCCCTTTTCACATCAGATAAGATAACCCACAACGCCGCGTCGAGCAGCGCAGGGATGTGTTTTGCATCCTAAGGCTACGCGGCTGTTACAAAACATCATAATGAGCCCTCTCAGCAAGTTCCTTTGGAAAAAAAGAGGAAGAAGTTAGTTTGTATGTATAGTATGTGTGTGTGTGTGTGTGTGTGTGTGTGTGTGTGTGTGTGTGTGTGTGTGTGTGTGTGTGTGTGTGTGTGTGTGTGTGTGTGTGTGTGTGTGTGTGTGTGTGTGTGTAAAAGCACGCAGAGATGTAATGGTAAGAGAGAAGGAGATGGATGGAGGATTAGAGAGGGGACTGGAGGGGTGAGGAGGCCCTTTAATTTGGAAAGTTTGATGGGAATGACGCACATCTGGCTCCCCGAGATGATGGATTCTGCTACACATGCAATATGGGAAAGTGATCCAGCCTTCTTTTGCTTTCGTCTATCTTATCCCTCCTTCTGCAGTCCACAGTCCCTTAGCCAAGCCTTCCATATCATCAACACGCAACAGATTTTTCCAACCTCGCCTCTCGCCCCCTTCACTTCCTCCTTCCTGCTGCCCTGACTCCTTCAGTTGCCGAGCTGCAGCACCATGTCTCAGCCCGAGGTTCTAGTGTGATACGTGAGAGAAAGTCACAGCTCTGTCCAGCACACTCAAAACATATTAACCAAGCTTCAGACTCTAATATGTTTTGCTGATTGCCATTTTATGATAATTTGTATTTGCGAGAAGAGAACACATCCATCAGCTGTACATGTGTGGCCAGGCGTTATAAAATAATTCTTAATTTTCGCTCAGTTTCATGCCCCAATTAACATTTTGGTAGTATTTGCAGTTTGCCTAGACTAGAGCATACAATGTTTGTGTTTACTATTGAAGTGATAATCTCTGGGGACTGTGAGCACATTTATCAATGTGTTCAGAGCCTGAACATAATGAGAGACACAGACAAATTGAAATAACATGATTTTATTCCATCATAAGATCTAGAATGTTTTATTGTCTGTGCAATTAGCTAAGAAGCTTTTTTTGTGTTGCTTTAGAACTGTCAGTGTTTCAGTGTTTCAGGAAATGTACTCATATCTGGTTGAAATTAGTTAAATGATGGCTTTTGAATGTGTGGTGAAAGGATTAGTTATATGCAAGGTCTCCTGATGTTGCTGTTCAATACCTATTTGCATTGCAGTACCAGGTGAGTGCAGGTGTCTCAGTGTGATATTGTTTTAGATAATTAGTCAAGTGCTAGTGTGTGTGTGTGTGTGTGTGTGTGCGTGCGTGCGTGCGTGCGTGCGTGCGTGTGAGTGAGTGAGGCAGGGTGATCAATACAGTTTGTAGCAAGTGGTGTACTTAGAACTCTTTCTACTAAAAGCAGCCACAGCAAAGTGTACGAACAAAACATTAAAGCATGAAATTACTAGCATCAAAATACAATTAAAGCAAAACCCATTTCAGAATAATGTAAATTATATTACTGGATTATAAATCCAATTAATGTGTACATCACTTTACATTTGCAGCTGTTACAGAGCTAATCCACCCCACCCCCTTTAATAAGAATAGAGCCTGCTCCCTAAATACCCTATACTACACTAAATAAAATCATATTTGACGTGTTGATTATATTTTTCTACTATTAATCCTAATCTGCTAAATAAAATGACAAAGTTAAATTATAAATGGATTAAGTAAGAAATACAATATTACAATATATACTGTATATTACATATATATATAACGTTATGATGTGTAATTACAGTTCAGGAGTATATCAAATGTTTTGGATGTCTCTGTTTGTACCTCCTTGAACATACATTTGTGTATTTTAAGAAATAAAATCCAACAGAGCCATTAGTTCACAGGCATGACGTAATCTTCATTAGCGGTTTTCCTATATGCAGATTTTAATGTAATTTAATTCATAAACATGTTGACATTTTGCCTGTCTGCTGGTAATTGCTATGCATATACATTCATTTTATAATAGCTATTGTTATCAGTACATTTAAAGCAAACTCACCTCCATGTCATGAAGGAAAGAAGTAAAAATTATTTCACAGGTTAAGGTGAACATTTCATTTGAATGTTTAAAGACTTTTAAATCAGTTCAGTCATATTGGTGGGAGGAAAAATATATTTCAATGTCAAAATTAGCACTACCAAATTGTAAAAATACTCTATTACAAGTAAATGTCATGCATCTAAATTCAAACTTCTTTTTTTTGAATTGCCTCAAAATGTAAGTACTCATTATGTGTTATGGCCCATTTTAGAATGATATATATTAAATTACTGGATTCTGATCATTAATGCATTAATGTGTCTATCCCAACTGGAAAAAGTGGAGCTTTTTTATATTTTTGAGAAGTGCAGCTGGATATTCTTACCTTAAAATCAATGTGAACGTGTTTCAATTAGTTGATTTATATTTTGTATTAACTAATAATTGGTAGTAATTATTAACTAAAGCTAGCAAATAAATGTAGTGGAGTAACAAGTACAACATGGGCAGGAACAGAGACTGACTTCTGTCTACTACACCTTACACGAGATACTTCAGAATAACAGATATGTAGGGATTCACTGGGAAAGGTCTTGTCCAATAAGGATCCACATTGAAATACTGCCAACTTATAGCTTTGCACAGTTCCTGAGTCAGTGTACCTTAAAATAAAATAACAAAAAGATAAATGCTATATGACCTCAAATCATTGTATATAAAATAATTTGTGCTCTAGAAATTCTCATCAATGGCCATAAGTCCAAGGCCAGTGTGGCTTGGAAGCAGTATAAAGTAAAAGTTGACTATTCACAAATAAAATGTGATTTTATTTAAGAGCTCAAACAAATACACACGTGTGCACGTGTGCACGTGTGCACGTGTGCACGCACACACACACACACACACACACACACACACACACACACACACACACATACACACACACACACACACACACACACACATCACGTATCTACTGATGATAATTGGTCAGTATTACTATGCAGAACATGCTGGGCAGCTTCAACTTAATTTCAACCTATGGATGTTTGTTCCAATAATTTGTGTCTAATAGATCGGTGTTAGGCCACCTTGTCTTTATTGTTGGCCCGAGGTGACGGAAATAAAGAAAAATGGGGTGAAACTGGGGAAAAACATTTCAGGAGTATTTTGGCAAAGAAAAAAAAGCTGTTATGTGACCTGTCAGAAGCAGTGTATTGTCACATGTGTAACAGAATACACAATGGGAATGGAAAGCCGTTCAACCTTCACAAAATGTCTGCATAAGAAAGTTCCAATCAATAAATGTGCCATGACCTCACAGCCCTCGGAGAGTTTTTCAATCTTGGCCACAATGATGGTCAACACACAAATATGCACACAGAACTACTGATCTGTGTCCACACACACAAGCACACACACCCACGCACATTAGAGTGTTAGATTGATTATCAGCCAACATTTAAGGGGCCTCCAAACCACATGAAAAGCGTTCTTGTGATGTGAAATGTTTAGAAATGCATTGCAAATGCACCCTGATTCATCCAAAAACATCTCTTCACAAGTGCCTGGCTGGTGGGTGTTCTTGAGCTGGGATCAGGCAAAAGCTCACAGATAAACAAGAGCTATGTTCACATACAGGTTCAGCTGCAGGATCCGTGGGGCAAAGACTTAACGGGACGTTGTTCCAATAAGGGCTGGGGAACCTCCGGCCCCCGGGCCGTATACGGCCCGCGAGTCAATTACGCATTACGCAAGGATCGACGTAGCTCTACGCGATAGCGTCATAGACATGGCACACCCGCGAAATCTGAACCTGACGACCACACTTATGCAGTGCTGAGGTAATGTTAATTCATCATTTAATATTAATTCCTGATGGATATAAGAGGGATACATTAGCAAACATCTGTATATATAGCCTATATATAATGTTTCGCTTTTTTGTTTGTCATGTAACATGTTAACGTTTATTTAATATTTTATAGACATTTATAATATGTTATAAATGTCTATTTTAACATTAATAACATATTAACGTTTTGCCATGTAAAAATGAAATGTTGGGACATTTATAAAAATCTATTCCTTTACATAAAAGTGCTTTCCAGAGGTGTAAGAAGTGATAAGATCTTGTACTTGAGTAAAGGTACAAGTACCAGAGTGTAGAAATACTCAAGTATAAGTACTAAAGTATTAGCATCAGAATAGTACCTGAATAACTATAAGCTCTTTTTTTTGCTTTCATTTCAGACCCCGTGTTTTAGTGTGCTCTGGAGGCACACAGAACAATATAGAGGAATACCCGCAGTTGAAGGTATCTGATAAGACCTATCTCTCAATACTATGATGAACATCAAATTACATTGGATGTGTTTGCTCATATCAATGCCTCACCTACACATCATCATCATCATCATCATCATCATCATCATCATCATCATCATCATCATCATCATCATCATCATCATCATCATCATCATCATCATCATCATCTAAACTATACCACTTAATAACAGACTTATTGTCCAGATAAAAGACAAGGCATTACAAAGAATAACATGCAAGCACATGAAGTACATTTAAAGAGAATATAAACATTTTAGCATAACTATACCAATGTTTTAGGATTTTATATATATATGTTTATAAATGAATAAATGTGTGTGTATATATATATATATATAAAACAGTATCATTAAATAATGCTGTGTGTGTATAAATGAATGAATACATCTGTGTGTATAAATGAATAAATACATGTGTGAGTACATATAATTGTGTGTTTATATATATGTTTATAAATGAATAAATGTGTGTATATATATATATATATATATAAAATAGTATCATTAAATAATGCTGTCAGATAAATGAAGTACACAGTAATAGTCAAGGTTATATTCAATATTCTGCACTTACACCAGCTGAGATGATAAAACACCAGTAATACAATCTCAGGACTTTGATTACAGGATCGTTTACTTTCAGTCAACAAATCCTTTGGAAAGACAAAAAACAACTATTCAATATCCTGCTGCGATAACTGCCGAAGATGAAGTCTATGACGCTAAAGCTACGTTCTTGCGTAATGCGGAAGTGGGCGTGGTTAAATCTAAACTGGGTTGGAATAACGATAGACGCCTCCGGGCCGGGACTTCACAAATGTCAATACCCATAATAAGGAGCCGTACATATGCTGCAGTTTTTGCGTGGCTGTGTCTTTAGTTGAAAGCCCAGTGGCGATCTGTTCATCTGTCATACTGATCATACAGTCAATAACTTTGTTGTTATTAGCATCTGGTTAGCTAGCTATGCTAACGAATATAAGAAGCTTTTTCTCCAACCAGTGAGGTAAAAGCACATCTTTATATGATCATTATAGTTATAAAAAAAATAAGAGAATAAAGTAAACGGGTATAAAATACTATATGACAGTACAAAAAAGTTGTTATTAATAAACAAGAATACAGTTTGAAAGGGGAGTGATTTGTAAAATATCCATAAAGAAAAATAAAATCTGCTTACTGTTCTGCTTCATATGGGTATTGAGAGATGTATCCATAGATCTCTTAATGTTGCTCTCGAAGTGCACCAGTTTATGCTTTTAACTTCAATATTTAAAAAACAAATCTTCCCGGGGGAACATGCCCCCGGACCCCCCTAGAGGACGATAGGTCAGGAAACTAAATTGCACACATATTGTGTCCATATCTTTCTGTCGTGGTGGTCATGCCCCAACCATGCACGTGCATGCATGCGTGAGTCATGGTAAGGTATCTGGATTAAAGGTGGGGTAGGTAAGTTTCAGAAACCGGCTCGAGATACACTTTTTGTTATATTCCATGGAATGCTCTTAACATCCCGATAGCAATGAATATCTTAAGTGCTTTGACAAAAAATCCATTAAAAAATGTAATCTGTGGAACCCGTAATACTGTAAAAACTGCAACCAATCCGTTTAGCTGGCCTTCCATCTCGTGCACGCACAAATGTATCTCGTGCCCTCATAGAGAGGTGAAATCCCGCCCATCTACTTCCGACCCATGGGACCCCGGAAGCGGAAGTCAATGGAGAGAGAAAAGTCATCTTTCGATCCCGTTTGAATTGTGCCACGAATGACACATATGATGTTTTTCAAATTAAAAGAACATTTTGCAAGTCAAAAAAATTAAAATGTGTCGTAAAACTGTGAAGTTACACATTTTTTTGTGTGAAACCGCTCAGTGAACTACAGGTCTCTGGTCTCGCACAATACGCGTCACCATCACAAAGATGGCCGTCACGTTAGCAAATTTCACCTGTTTCTTTCAGAATGAGGCGAAAAAGTATAAAACGAGGTGAAAATCACTACAAGTCATGTTGAGAGCTGTCCATACACGAAAGGGGAGTTAGTCGGTTCTGTAAGAGCCAGCATGCGGGACCGGCTTTACAAGGTTTCAGTGAGTAAATTGAGTGCAATGTTTAACGTTAATGTCAGCTAGCTAACATTAGCTAACAAGGTACACTAACGTGTTTTGTTTTAGCAACTAGTTTTCTCCTTAAGAACTTCGTGGTCTCTGTGTATGCTGTGGATAACATTAGTGTTCACAAGAACAATATACAGTCCCGTGTTTTGTTTTAGTTGCTCTTCAGATTGAAGCGGCCAGTTTTATATCGACTATATGTGTGATCTCCTTTTTACATCTCGTTGTGTCATTTGAGTTTATTTGCTGTGTGTAAATTCAAGGATTTTGGTTATCTTGTCAATTTGTTTGGTTATCTAGGCACAGCTGTGTGTGACTCCCTCTGGTACACTGGTATGTGTTTTCCTAATGTAGAGAGCATTGATTAATTAATAAACTACACACAGACTCTAGATCCTGACCAAATCCTTTTTTGTTGATCAAATGTTTTTCAAAAATGTATTGTATATTATATAACAGCTGCACATCACAGACCGGAGTCTCTGCTACTGTGGACCACGAAGAAGGCGATCATCATCCCCATCCCCAAAGACCCTGCATGGCATGGAAATCTCCTCCTCCTGGAACAATTCTACACCCAGCATATGCTCCCTGTGTTGGCCAGTAGAGAGGAGGACATTTAAATAAACATACTCTTAACACCCTCGGACTCTGCGTTGTGTTTCGTATGTGTGATGGGGGTGTTATGCAGAGGGGAGGAAAACAGGACACAGCAGATTGGGATTGTGGTGGAGATGCTGAGCAGTTATTTAATTGTTGCATGTAATTATTATTATACTGTGTGCTTCTTAGTTATTCCATCTTTTGCTGTAACATGGATCTGTATGTAACTCTGTATTTACTTGTTATCTACCACACTTCCTTCTACATCATACACCATCATTATACATGGTGTATAAAGGATATATATATTTGTATACATATCTCTAAATTGTATAATTTAATTTTTCGTATTTGGGATTTTCTCTTTTGTCCACTCAAATACACTTGGCCCTTTCTCTTTTCCATGTGGAAAATGGCAGCTGCATATTCTGCTTTTCTCATCTGGCTCCCTGTCTGCCCGTCTACAATGAGACAATTATATAATTAATTACTAATAATCATTTAAACCTGTTATTACCAATATTTCACAAATTCTTCATGTAAACTTAAGAGCACAGCTGTATGTTGAGTATGTCAGCTTTGCTTGGTTCATCTTACTGGGGGACAGCTACATGGATGTCAGTGCAGTCCGCAATAATTTTGCATTTGGAGGCAGAATGAATTTATTATTGACTCAGAATGAAGCACAACTTCATGTCATACAATACATTGACTTTATTTGTAATTGTGTCCAAAAATATGAGCATTGATTAGCAAGCAGGACCTGCAGGAACAGAGAATGGTGATGGATGGAGCTGGGAAGAGAGAAGAATAAAGAAAACGGATCAACTTTATTATCGGATATTACAAATTCAATTTCAAAACAAGTTGCCGCTCCTACAGTTTTCAAGTATGTAAAGATGATTTCACATGACCAATGCAAAATATCACACTCAATACATGTGTGTCTCTGGGGGGTGCATTGTGCCTTTGATGTATATAAATAATATACCATAACCAAATACTATTACGTACAGTGGAAATCAGGTTGCTAGAGCAGGTCAGTCCAGTGTGCATGTTCCTCAAGGTCTCAGCAGTTACAGGTGAGGTAAATAAAATAAAAGAGAAAAAGGTCAGTAACAACACTTTAAAGTAACAACACTGAATAATTATCTCTTTTAATAATTTTCTCTCAGTAATCACTCAACTACTGTCTTTCCAACAAACAGATTGACTCACTCTCACTATCATCACAATGAAACACGTCCAGAAGAAGGTCATGCAAAGCTGCCTGCCTTCCTTCCTTCGACTCTCCCTGAACTGCCTGATCTTTTAATGTTCAATGTTAACCATTTGTGCAGATAGAATTAAGTAGAAAACATCGCTGATGCTAATGTGGCGTTAGCCTACCTCCCGCCCCCTTAGCACCTGGTGGAGGGGGCGATAGGCTACTCTTCAAATGTTTCACAAAATACTTACCATCATGACTACTTTTACTGTTTAACATTCTGGTTTACTTCATGTTAAGGCTAATACAAATGACAAGGCTAAGTAATGTAATGTAATGCTAACTAACATGCTCGCTACTAGCTAGGTAGCTAACTTGACTATGTTCCATGCAAAACATGTATATTACCTGATATGTTTGGTCCAACGACTCCTGGTCCTTTCATCAGACGGGAAGCGATAGAACGAGCAAGTGGTATGATCACTTTTGTGATTACAACCTGGTACAAAGCACACAGGCATCTTGTAAAAATGAATTTATTGGAGCAATCTCTTATATTTATTGGACGGAATAAATCAGTCTTCTTCTTTGCTTTAATTGCGAGATCTTTTTCTTCTTCTTTGCTTTGCAAGTCGCAACCTGTCTTGGAGCATTATCGCCTATGACATCACTTACGCGACCCAGAATGCATTTGGAATTTGTAGTCTTTGTAGTTGCGTATTTTTCATAGTCTTATATTTCAACAGTTTTACGACAAACTGTGACTTTTTTTACATGGAAATGATTGTTTAAGATTGACAAACATCATATGTGTCATTCGTGGCACAATTCAAACGGGATCAAAAGATAACTTTTCTCTCTCCATTGACTTCAATGTATGATTTTCCGCTTCCGGGGTCCCATGGAGGCTCCCGGAAGGGGAGGGACTTCGCCTCTTCAATCACTCGCCAGCAACAGGCGGCCACTTTCACCATGGCAGAGTCAGGTTCAACATCGTCTACTGGTCGCAAAAGAAAAAATGTAACGGAGCAAATTAAGAACAAAAAGAAAGTGGAAACTAGGAGAAGTCAAACCAGAGTCAATATCGGAGTTGCTTTGGCTGTGTAGTATTGCTAGCCTAGATGTGTTTAGCTTTGCCTGATATGTAACGTTACTGCAGCCTGCTCTCGCGGAGGAGGTGCTCTGTAAGGAAGTCTGAAGGAAGGGGCGGATTCTTTTTGGCTGTGTACTTTCAAATTTTAGTGCACTCGAGCCGGTTTCTGAAACGTACCTACCCCACCTTTAAAAGGTTGCTTTTTCTTTGCACAGCATGAAAGAAAGGCCAAATGAATGGGCTGTGATTTTAGTATTTTTAAGCAGAGGTCCATAATTTGTGCGGCCCTCGGAGGATGTTGAAAAATTTGAAATGGCCCTTGAGAGGAAAAAGGTTCCCCACCCCTGCAAAGCAAGAAGAGGCCTTAAAATGGTTATTCAACCAACAAAATCAATGACCAAAAATCTACTTCAATTTCATAAAAACACTGTTGGTTATCATGTTGGTTCTTTTGTTAATCGAAGGAATATAAAAGTTGCTTATCCAAAGTTATTACATAGAGTTATATAGATATAATACAATTCAGAAAAAAATAACATTCAGGTAGTGGAGAGGAGGGTACCGAGTTCAAAAAGTATACCTCCCAAACCCTGACCAGATAATCAGCTGACATGAAATGAGTTTATCAAATTTGCCAGCATAGTCCTTTACCAACGTTCTTTATGCCATTTCACACAATTACTATATGATTGTACTCTTAGATTTTTAAAACAGCCTTGGAAAATAGAATAAGTTGATAAATTGATTGTCAGAAACTATATTTTTTGAAGCAAATACGGCAAACATTCTTGAATTTTGCTTATCAAATGTAAAGATTGGACATAATATTGGGCTTCAGGGAAATTCGATGAGCATCTTTTTGTCTTTTCAAACAATTTAAAGACCTATGAGTTGGATCCATACAAAATACTTGCAGCACAATGTGTTGTTTCACATTTATTACTAAAGTATAAAGCAGTCTCTCAACATGTAGAAAGTTTGAAAAATGATAGAAAACGTAACATTCCCTTGTTCAAGAATGATCGTAAACCATAGACTGTATATATAAAGGCGTAAACACCCCCACTTTGTATGGAACATAATATGTTCACAATAGAGAGGCGAAGTAACGCCCATCTACTTCATGTCCATGGGACCTTATTTCGGAAAAATTATGTATTGAAGTCAATGGAGGGAGAAAACGTATCTTTCGATCCCGTATGAATTGTGCCATGAATTACACATATGTTTGTCAATCTTAAAAAATCATTTCCATGTAAAAAAAGTCACAGTTTGTCGTAAAACTGTTGAAATATTTAGACGATGAAAAATAGAAAGACTAAAAATCCCAGAGTTGCGTAAGTGATGTCACTCATAACTGATGTCAGAATTGTTTTCCTCCACTAAAATAGAGATAGCTAATATAAGATAACTTGAACAAGATGCCTGTGTGCTTAGTGCCAGGTTGTTATCATACCAGCAATGGGTGTCGCTCGTTCTTTCGCTTCCCGTCTGATGAAAGGACCAGGAGTGGCTGGATCAAGTTAGCTACCTAGCTAGTAGCAAGCACGTTAGTTAGCATTACAGCCGGCTTTGCCTTGTCATTTTTATTAGCCTTAACATTAAGTAACCCAAAATGTTAAACAGTAAGAGTAGTCATATTTTGTGAACCCTTTGAAGAGTACTGTCACACCGGTGGGATCATTCTAATACACCATTTAAGCCCGGGGGGAGAAATGCTAACGCTAATGCTACATTAGCAGCGGCGATCTTTTCGACTTCATGCTATCTGGACAAATGGTTGACATTAAAAAGATCAGGCAGTTCAAGGAGAATCAAAGGCAGGCAGGCAGGCAGCTTTGCATGAGATTATTCTGGACGTGTTTCATTGTGGTGATAGTGAGGGTAGGCAATCCCTTTTTTGACAAGACAGTAGTGACGGCCATCTTGGCGACGTGTGTTGTTGTGCAAGAGATGCAGTTCATTGAGAGTTTCACACAAAAAAACGTGTTACTTCACAGTTTTACGACACATTTGTTTTGTTTTGACTTGCAAAATTATCTTTTAAATAGACAAACATCATATGTGTAATTTGTGGCACAATTCAAACGGGATCGAAAGATTATCTTTCTCTTTCCATTGACTTTAATACATACTTTTTCCGAAATAAGGTCCCATGGAGGTCCACCGGAAGGAGAGGGAATTCGCCACTCAATGTGTATTGTAGAATCATTGAAATTACAAAAGAGTTGCTTTAACAGAATAATGTTGCAATAAAATATGTTCTTACTTTCTACTGTTACTTTATGTTGGAATTTAGAAACTAGTATTGGACCAGCGTCCCATAATAAAGGAGGGTGTGATAAGAGTACACAATAACATGAATCACATTGTAAACTGCATTATTTTAAGGTTTTCTGTTCCTTATATTAATATAGAAAGGCCAGGTCTTTCAATTGTTTGGTCTATTTCTCCAAGCCCACTAATGACAGCAAGCACCCTCACAGCTGAGATCTTCTGAGAGCAAATCAGAGTTGTAAATTATTTTTATATATGATTTTCCATCATGTCCACTGTAACCCCTGAGCTTTCCGCTGGAGTAGATTGTTTGACGTCCATAATATTTTCAGTCAATCTACAGATGCCTGGCCCTGAAGTCAATGTCCATTTGGCACTGCGTCCACACTGATGGATTTGTAAACATTAGGACCAACATGTCCACGCACCCCTCCACACACACACCCACACCCCCCCCCCCCCCACACACACACACACACACACACACACACACACACACACACACACACACACACACACTTTGGCGCTCGCTCACTCCCACACCTGTGTCCAGATGATTACGGGCCATAAGGTGGCCTCTGACTCCATCAGCACAAAGGTAATCCCGTCGCTCTACAGAAGAATCGCCAGGCCTTTTTTTCTGCTTTCTTACTCAAACATAATTCTCCCCATTTGGCATTTTGACATCATATCTTCAGTCTCCTCTTCAAATCACCCCTACCTCAGTTTTCTTTCTCTCTACCTGGCCAAAACATGGCCATAATAACTTTATTTTATTTTTCCCCCCTCGCTTCAATGCACAACATTCAACCCTTACCTCTCCATTCTCTTTCTAATGTCTTTTTTGTCCTCCCAAGCCTTTCTTCTTCTTTTTTTCCCTGACTTCCAAGGTCAGACAGGACAAACAATGCCACTGGTGTCTGTCTGAATGTGGCTCTCTACCCACTGCCACTGCAGCGGTTGCCCCGGCAACGCACTAACCATTAATTTTCAATTAAAGCAGACAAAGAGATGACAGCTCAGGGTCCATGGAAGATGTCAAGAAGCAGTATTAATATACGACAAGTGAGCATAATTGTGTGTCCATTTTCCTCAGCTCTCATCTATGCTATCAGTGAAATGTGAAAGCGGCAGATAATTTGAGGGTGTGGGAGACGCCGGCCACTGTTTTCTTTTAAACAAGACGCCTCTGATGTATCTCTCTGAGAAATATGGCATTCATCATTACCTTTATGAATATTTTGTCAGGGATGTTATTATTTTCATTATCACTCTATCACAAAGATGTTATTTCACTTGCGATTCAAATGCTGACACACACAGACACAGACACACCTGTAGGCTGAATGTTGAACGAGGACACGGCGCTGACTGTATTTCATAGGTTGTTATTTGATTTCCATTATCCAACTATTACGATGAGACCTCCAACTCATGCAAATGTGCGAGCGGCTCTCCATCTCTTTGTCTGGTTCTGCAGAACCAACAGTGTACGCATTAAGGCGCAAACACGAGTTCACGCACAAACACTTACTAACACACATATGCACACACAAGCAAGGCCGATGCAGACCTCGAAATTCAGACAGAGTGGAGCCTTGGAAAGTACAGAGAAAAATATGAACGACAATTAAATATTCAGCCTCAGAAAATATAGGAAAATGTTGAAGAAAAACATCAAATGTTTGAGAAAAAAAAGTGAAGTGGAATTGAGATAAAATGGGAGACAAAAAGTGAATTAAAATGCCATTTAAGATTTGATTATGTTTTTAAATTACATGTGTCTTTGGCCTTCACCGACGCGCAGTGCCTGGACCTGAATAAGGCCGACGGTTTCATCAAACATACACTGAAAGATCTCAAACGTTGACTTTAATTAAATGTCTAATGTCAACAAATGTCATATAACTGTATTAGGTTTGTTGAAAGTAATAATATTAAGTTGAACCCAATATGTCTTATCTAAACTTGATATCATTGCTAACAGTTATGTGAAATCTGTTGACATAATACATATAATTAAAGTCAGCGGTTCAGGTTTTCATTGAATGTGTAAAACAAATCCTAAAATATCTGAAAAGAACATCACATTGGCACTGGTTCATACAGTGTGTGTGTGTGTGTGTGTGTGTGTGTGTGTGTGTGTGTGTTTGTGTGTGTGTGTGTGTGTGTGTGTGTGTGTGTGTGTGTGTGTGTGTGTGTGTGTGTGTGTGTGTGTGTGTGTGTGTGTGTGTGTGTGTGTGTGTGTGTGTGTGTGTGTGTGTGTGTGTGTGTGTGTGTGTGTGTGTGTGTGTGTGTGTGTGTGTGTGTGTGTGTGTGGTACAAACAGGTTACAGAGGAAGTGTGTCTGCCATAGCAGGGTTGAGTAATCTGTCATATGCCAGGCCAGATAAGGCCCAGTGTAGACGCTGTGTAACATTAAGCAAAACAGTGTGTAACGGAGGCTATTGTTTTCTGTGTGTGTGTTTGGTGTTAGTGTGTGGGTGTATATGTCTAAGTGAACAAAGTATATTTGAAGATAGCTGAAACAGAAAGTGTACTGACAGAAGAAGAAAATGAAATATGGCGAGAAATGAAGCTGCTGAAGCTTGTTGGCCAGATCTCTGTAAGAACTGATCTTTTGCTTTTTTTCTCTTCCTCACTCACAGTCTCCTCTCACCTCTTTCTATCCTCCCAAAAACAAAACGCTGCTTATATCCTAACTCACCCCCACTTCTCTTTCATCCTCAACCGTCCCTCCCTCTCTCCCTCTGCCCACTGCTGAGTGTGCCCCTTAAATCATGCAGTCCCTAAACTGCCCCATAAAAGATGGCAGGTTCTCCCCTGCCTCCCCCCGTCCTCTTCTCCCCTCTGTCTCCACACATTACTGCTTTAATTAAGGTAATTACTTTCAGAGTAGTACTAATCGGATCCTCTTCTCTCCTGGCGCACACGCACGCTCACGCACACACATAAGCAAGAATATACTCATACACACTTTACTATCTTGGCGTTGTATATACACATCCGTAGCCAGCGATGCCTGTGTAAACTGAACCCTGACCTGAATCTAAGTCTAAAGCTGGACCGTAACTAATGACAAAAGTCTAAGTCTCCACACCTGTGATAAGCAGAAACACATCAATCAGAAAATGTTCCACTGTAGATGAAAACCAGGCAGAGCTGCGACCTCCAGGTCTGCTGATCAACTGCACTCCTTACATAAGATGAATTATTAAGCACCTATTAGCTCCTTCGTACTGTACGTGTAATTAAACCAGACTATTTCTTTAATATAATATTATTTCACTCGCATGCTTAAGGAGCTCTCCTATCTGGCTTCATTTGCCAGGATTTGGCACTGCAACAGAAGTCATGGAAACTATGTGGGTATCAGACTGTTGTGGAAATTGTTATTAACTTCAAAATGTAGAACCAACTCATATGTGGTAATGTCGTCAAAAAGATGAATCGAGACACTGCTCATTCTGACAGATGAGAAAGAGACAAAACCGGCAAAGATTTGTGCCAGTACACACACATACGGTACATATATAATGCTTCATAAAAGGGAGGTCAGATCGTACAAACTGAATCTGCCTCCAGTTTGTATGGTATTGCTGTGTACACTAAAGATAAGACATTTCATTTATTGGGATGCTGAGGTGTCATTCATGATCTAGCTGTGAGCAGTAAAAGGCTAAGGAAAGCGTTTGTTGTCCAGGAATGATATACGAACAAAAGAAGTGAGCCAAACGCATTTGTCCAAGTAATTGCACGGTTCAAGAAATGTTCACGCACCTGATCTTGGTCACATTTAAGTCAGGGTGACATACTGATGCGAAAGGAAGGCCTCTATAAACCCCAGCAGGTACTGAACACACACAGATTCATATCCACATGTTTTGCTCCGGGCATTTTTTTTGTTTCGACTGATGGAGGAGGAAGAAGACACCACCTGGGTGCTAAGTCTAATTCGGTGAGATCCGTGGACGTACGACTGGCCTGTCACAGGAGGCTCAGGAGTCCCCCCCTCCCGCCACCATCCCCCCTCTCTTCTTCCCCCAAAGGCACCTTGACTGATAATGAGAGAAGGAATGCAGGTACAGCTCAGACTCAGGGGGGTTTCAATTAACGCCCTGCAGATTAATAAAGAGTAATAAGGTGTACTGCGTTTATGTGTGCGTGCGTGCATGTGTTTTTTGCTCATGTGTATGTGAAAGGACCCCTGTCGCTCAGCGTGGTGGCGAGGACAGAAAGGGAAGTGGGCTGTGAAAACGCAGTGGCAGACTGTGGTGTGGAAGACCCTTGGAGAACAGCTCTGATTGGGTTTTTTGCCCAAGGATTTTTAATTGGTCATCTGCTTCGTATCACCACACGTATGATCAACAGCAGGACATCTTAGGGTCATTTTAATTGTACAGCATGAGTGCGAAGACACAAACATGCATGTCCAAACATGAAACAGGGTCAAACAGCACTAAAATCTACAAGAAATAATAGAAAATCAAACTTTGTTACATATCAATACAGCTATTATCCCAAATATCAAAAGACATTTAAGATAATATTTATGGTTGATATTTTTCTCAGAGCAATTCAATGTATTTACATTCAATAATTACCTCTGTATAGTGCCGTTTCATTGTTATTGGCTGGGTTCAGCATTCGCGCTGGATTCAAATTGCCTACTTAAGCATGAGGAAATGAAGCATGCATGTAATCCAGCATTACTGTTTCTAATTTTTTTCTCATTGATGTCAGCCTCACTGTTTACTGTGCACTCTTCCATATCAGAGCAGTATTAAGTTACTGCTAATGCAAACCAAACATCTCTTATACTGCAGCTTCACATTAAAAGCATTACATTGGCTTTCCTTTTCTCTCTTTTGAAACCGATTAGGGATACGCAATTCATTTATCACAGATGTTAGAGCTCATCGTGATCATTCATCCAAAATGCAAAGAAAATGGTTATAATATGTATTTTTTGATAGCGGATGATTAGAAATATTGCAAGACATAACAAAACAAGAAGGAACAGCAAGTTACAGATCACAGGTAGCACCAACAAGTCAGCGAATAAATCACTATTGATTTGGTTGGCTGGATTTTAAACATACACACGTTACAGAAATAACTCTTCCGCATATTGTTTGTAAGGTTCAGTTAATAAAAACAGCTGACTTTCCTGTCATGGTTCATTTACCAAATATTTGAAATCTCCACCACTGAGACTGCAGCCACCACCAAAGAAAAGGGAGATTATTCTTTACACATACAACATCTAAAGAAATAACATTACATTACATTTGAAAATGAAAATCTAACAATGATGTTACCAGCAGAACAGTGAACAATCCTACAAAACTCACTGTATAGGTGAAAAAATTAGGAAACAAAATGACTTTAGATGAAGGTCTGTTGATCATTTTGCCCCTGAGCCCTCAAACTCGTTGAATTGACACCGCAAGCCTTGGCATGATGCAGTGTGCTGCTAGTTGAACTTTTTCCCTGGGCGCTGCGAGAAATGCCCGGCTAATTGCCGTAGTTTCCAAATTCCCCAAATATATGCATATATTATGACGTTGTGAGAAAACACCAATCTTGGAAAATGGCTTGCAACCAAGATGGAGTCCCATGTGCTTTGTAAGTGTACTGTCATTGAACAGGGACAACAATAGGCTAGGTTCTAGGAAAACGCTTTTTAGTTCAATTCATCACAAGTGCTAGCAACAACAAAATGAGGAGCTTTCAGGAGCTAGAAGTTGTTTTAAACCGTATCTTCTTTGCGTGGTTCTCGAAAAATTCCCAGCACACCAGATCTGCACTGAAAGAAACAGAGGCCGCAGCCAAAACACGTCCAGTTTACAGCCTCATAAAAGACACAGACATCTTTTGAACCCCACAGGGCTTTAAGAATCACAGAAAAGTCCATTCGCTTCTTTTTATAAGAGGATGGTAGACGTCATCTCAAAACCTTGGCAACATACCAAAACTCTCTGCATAGCTTATTAGGGAAATATGTTTTTTTGTAATCAGTGTTTACTGACCCTTTAAATAGAGAGGCCTGTTTGAGGGTGGGGTTATGATGCAGTGTTTATCTGGAGACACACCCTGTTGCATTTCCCATGGTGCCTCACAGAGCCTAAACAAACATTCACACAAATCTCTCTCTCTCTCTCTCTCTCTCTCTCTCTCTCTCTCTCTGTCTCTCTCTCTCTCTCTCTCTCTCTCTCGGAATGCACCTAAAGCTACTGTATATGGGTCTATATGTGAGGCTCTCTGTTGGATACATGACTTACACAGGCTGAAAGTTAAGACAATCTGTCTTTTCAGCATTTTTATAATCCCTAACTTTGTTTGTGGTGTTTGCAAAAGCAGAGTTGCCGGTTCCATTCATTCACTTTTAACCTACTTTGACAAACCTTGAAGCTGTTGTCTCAACCACATAGCAAGCCCTGAATATCTCGAGCATGCAGTATAAATATTTGCATTAGCGAGAACTGGGTGTGTGAGGTATGTTGGTATTGGTAGAGGAGATGGCATTTGTTGTATTTACCGTATGTGTATGGATGTGCGCATTTCTATCTGAAGGCCTGTGTGAGTGTACAGTTCTGAGAAAACTAGACACAGTGTACAGTCCTGCATATCTGAAGCACAGATAACACCTGACATATGTGGTGTGTGCGTGAGAAGAGCTTGTCTGCATAGGACTTTGGCGTGTTCTAACCTTGATTTATGGTTTACTGTGATTTTTGCTCTGCTCTACGCCTTTGAGCGAGTGTTTAGGGGTGAAAAGGACGCTTTCAGGTACCCTGCGGCTTGTACATGTATGTGAAAACAAAGTCCTGGGCCCCTGGGACAAGCAGCTGCAAGAATGATTGACTGACACGTGGATCCACCCTGATGCATTTCACACTGGCATATATAGGAAGGAGGAATGCATCAAGGGCTGTTTAAATGTCAACAAATACCATAAAGCATTTGAACAAGAAAAAGCTGAGAGGGAGATTAAAATAATAAATCGCTGCACGGTTCTGAGGGTTTTACTTACACTGCAAGTCGGTGCAGAGGCAGAGGCAGAACATGACAGACAGGAGGGCAGTTGCAAAATAATCAGTCAAACACAGAGCAGATTATAGAGTGGATGGGACCTCTGCTTCAGTGACGTCTAAATCATCCAACTCACCGATATAGGGAATGAAGCGACAGTCACAGGGAGAGAAAAAAAATGGTGAAAAACAGAAGCTATGACAACAGGGAGGACAAAGCATGATAGGGCAGAGTGTGGAGGAGAGCGAATCAATCAGTCTTCAAGGGCCTGTTGATTAGACATTCTACAGCCTTCTCCATCTTCGTTAGGCTTTAATTAATTCATAATACTGAAACAAATTACCTTTGCATGGATGAAAATTACACCTAAATGTGGCGTGGCAGTTTGGCATTTGGTGATTAAATTATCTCTGGAGACTGTGGGAGTTTGATAGAGCAGCGTTGTCTTGATGGAGTCGTGTAACATTATTAAGTTTGAAATAACAATCCGCTCATTTCCTACGTGGGGCCATTTGTAACAAGAGAGGAGGAGAGGTATGAAAAAGGGGGAAAGGAAGTAAATGAGAGAGGAGAGGAGAGGAGAGGAGAGAGGGAGAGGAGGGGAGAGGAGAGGAGAGGAGAGAGGGAGAGGAGAGGAGAGAGGAGAGGAGAGGAGAGGAGAGGAGAGGAGAGGAGAGGAGAGGAGAGGAGAGGAGAGGAGAGGAGATGTCTCTGGCTCTCCGAACAACATAGAGAATTTATTGTATCTATGGAGTCTTTCTCAAAAATAAGTCGGTCAAATTTAAACTTGTTGGCTTAAGATAATAATGAAAACCTTTTATTTTACTTTTTAAAGAGGCTGAATAAATTGTGACACATACACCTTTTTTCTTAATCCACCTTTCACTGAAGAATGACTTATCACACGGAAAGAGCAGATAGTGCCCCATCACGCTCAGAAATGTGTTTCTTTATCAAACCAGCCTCACTGTCTTTGTTCACCAGATCACCAGCGAGGGGAATTCTCCACAGACAATGAAATAGAGTAATAGAAAAATACATACAATAAGAATACTTCCTCACCACAATACAATAAAACAGCCTTGGAGCAAGAAAGAAAGCAGGAGAGCTCAGCTTTGAAGAATGATAACAGAGTTAAGGAATAGAATGGCCAAGAGACTTTTCTTCTCTTTTTATAGGTTATAGATTAAGGTAAGCAGATAGCCGCGCAGGTTTATCTTTGTCTGAGCTACTCTGTTGCTACTCGAGTTGGAAGCTTAAAAAAAGGAAATGCAACAGCCTTTGTATAGTTTCATCCTGCCTTTGTGTGGGCCTGGATGCAAAGAAAATGATAGTTATCTTAGATGCAGCCATTATAATAAAGCGTTATATGCATGATGATGTACTGCGTGTGAGACGTAATTAGTGAAAGGTAGAAAAGTACATTTCTGATACACAATGTGTTTGTAGGTTCAGTTATGAAGCTGTTACTTGGGCCTCTTCATCCAAAATCATGGTCAAGTGTAAACGACACATAAAAAGGCAGGAATGTTTTATAATTATTGTTATTATATAATATTTGCCTTTTGTTAAATCTGATTTATTTTCTCATGCTCTTTTGTTTTTGTTTGTTTGACTTAGCTGCTGTAACACTAACATTTCCAATATTTCCCCAGTTGACTAAAGTACTTTATGTATTGGCCATTAGGCCTGAGCTGATTGCTGTATATGTATATATATCAATTATTAAAAGGGATGATAGACGATATTTAATTTAACAAATAGGGTAATTTCACCTTACTAACTCTAACTAATTCACAACAAGATGTTTTAAAAAGAATCACTAGATCTGGCACCATGCTGTGTATTTACAGATGTTGCTCGGGGAGCGGGAGGTTTGCCCGCTGAGTCTCGTTAATCAGATTGAAATTTAAAATCTTTTAATAAAAAACAGCTTGCTGTCGCTTTTTCATGATCTGAGCCCCCCACCCACTCATATCTGTTGCCTGCTCACAAAAATATTGCTCTGCGCAGTATAAGAGTGGGTAATGTTATGGAATAGATTGTGATATTAAGCATAACATAAAAGAGTTGAAAGCAAAATGATGCTGTGATATTGTTACAACAAGCACAGACAGATTTTTTTTAAATGGTAAAAAGGGAAAAAAAGTTCTCTCTAATTAAATTGTTTATTTACTAAACTTTAACTTTTATGGTTGCTTAAAGGTTTGAATACTTCAAATCTCCCTCAATCAACGAGCCACACTCAGGATCACTGTTGAAATGTTTAATCCAAATGAAATTCTAACTTCAACAACAGTTTTTGAAAAAGAATGTAGACAAAGAATACCATTTTTTTACCAAATTGTATAAGTATATTGCTTTCATTTCACTGACGTACTGTGAAGTATCAGATCCCATGCACCAATCTCTAGTAGGCACAATTGCACAATACGGAAATAGAAATGATCGCCCATCCCTATTTTCTTTCATTTTTCTTTAACATAATAATAATCAAGCAAACAGAAAAATAAAAACATATGTTGGCATCAATGAGCTCCCAATCATGGATGTACACCATCATTTTTATTTACCAAGCCAAATGCCTTAAAGTTTAGCAAACAGTTTGAGCTCGTAAATCACTCTACAGCACACAAACAAAAGCTGTTTGCTCACATAATGTGTGTGTGTGTGTGTGTGTGTGTGTGTGTGTGTGTGTGTGTGTGTGTGTGTGTGTGTGTGTGTGTGTGTGTGTGTGTGTGTGTGTGTGTGTGTGTGTGTGTGGGGGTGTGTGTGTGTGTGTGTGTGTGTGTGTGTGTGTGTGTCTGTGTGTGTGTGTGTGTGTGTGTGTGTGTGTGTGTGTGTGTGTGTGTGTGTGTGTGTGTGTGTGTGTGTGTGTGTGTATGCATTTATGTACTGTACATGTGTTTGTGCACAATACCTTGTTTGCTCTCTCACTAAAGGCATTGTAGAGAAAAACCTCCTCCGCAGGCAATGGGAGCCTCCGTGTCAATTATCCTGCCCTGAACCTGCGATCCCCTCTCTTTTCTCCCTCTCCCCTCCCTGCCTCCCATCATCCTCAGCTCCTCTAATGGGCCCTCTCTCAGGATGATGAGAGGACATGCTCTCCTCTGATGGCAGCGCAGCACAGCTCACAATGCTCTGTGTCAGGGCAAGATTAAGACGGGGCAGAGGGAAAAACATTCCCATCAGACGTGTGTGTGTGTGTGTGTGTGTGTGTGTGTGTGTGTGTGTGTGTGTGTGTGTGTGTGTGTGTGTGTGTGTGTGCGCGCGCGCGTGTGTGTGTGTGTGTGTGTGTGTGTGTGTGTGTGTGTGTGTGTGTGTGTGTGTGTGTGTGTGTGTGTGTGTGTGTGTGTGTGTGTGTGTGTGTACTGACAGGTATTAGACTATTAGGTATTGTTGTTGCGTCAAAGAGAACATGCCAAACACGGGGGTGGGATACTAATAAACACAGACATGAATACAAGCCTCTTTACTACAAAGTGAGCACACACACACGGGAAGGATGAGCAGGGAAAGCGAGGGAGCACCGAAAAGAGAGAGAGATACATAGAAAAAGAGAGAGAAAGAGGGAGAGAGATGTATAAACTGTCAACACTGTCACGGAAAATGGCCCTCAAATTAAGCCGAGCGTGTGGTTCTACAAGGGACTCTGGGAAATTGCCTTTTATCGCTTCCCAAACAATGGACCGTCTGACAGCGTTGCATATGATGATGACACACACAAGCACACACAAACACACACACACACACACACACGTCTGACAGTGCTATGCCCGATAACTCAGCCAGCCGCTATTTACATTATTCCTCCAGCAAGGCTCCCCCTCCCTCTGTCTTCTTCAGCGACTTTTACTGTCCTCGGCAGCCACGCGCTTTCATGTGGTTAATATCATGCAAAATAACAGCTTCTTATTTTCCTGCTAGCTGCCCCCACCCACCTCTCCGCATCCCATCTTTAATGGGGGCTAAGCGCTGTAAGCTGGCTGAGCGGGAGGGCCTCTTATACACACACTACTGTGGTTATCTCTCTTCTCTGTTTATCATTGTTATTAATGCTTCGCCGTAGCCGCGGAGCCCAACACAAGAGCGGAGCAGAGGAGAAAGGGAGAGAGGGATGAAGGGGAGGAAGAAGAAGAGACGGGGCGGTGGAGGGTGGAAGCGCTCCTGTGATGTGATGCTTGTTAAATAAACTGCTATTTACCACCGTGACAGAGAGATTATTTACAAATACGCGCCATTACGCCCCCCCCCCCCCCCCCCCCCCTCTCTCCTCGTCTCCCTGGCTCCCTCATCCTTCTCTCCTCTGTTTCAGAGTCATCTGTTTGATGCTCCGTGAGGGCCACGCTGGTCGGAGGATTATGACTGGTGACAGTGTAATCAAATGCTCTTGTGCCGTACTGTATATAGATGATAGAGGCCTGCAACATGTTGTTATCAGAAGGGATTTGTAATGCACTGAAGTTAGGGATAATGAGGGGAGTGCTCATCAGAGCCAAAAAGCCAGTGTAAACTGTAATCTCACACATGCACCATTCCAATAAAGCCATTTCTATACGCATTCGTCTTGATTCCTCAATCAAACTCACTTAGCCACTGGGCCAGACATAAACCCAAGTGTAGCCTGATCTGCTTTTCACTGGATTCTTTTTACTGACATATATAAAGAGTTCCTTTTCTATAAAAATATAAATCACCATTACATATTCCTAGAAGGATAAATTACATGATATGAATGAAATTATAGCATGTCACAAAAGAAGGACTGAGGTTATCTCAGGTGGTGAAACTAGGAAGTCTAGTCAAAGTCAAAGTCAACTTTAATGTCAATTTTTCTGTGTGTTTGTACCTGGTTTGTACAGACAGAGAGATCGAAATAACGTTTCCAAGAATCCTGAATACAAAATAATACAAATATACAAATATGTATACAAATATGTATACAAAATGCCTAGTGTTTTAACTTCAATCTAATGCTGCCAGAGGATTAAACCTGTGCTTAGTTTTTTGGAAAAGAGAAGAGATTTTGTTCATTGTTTGTATTGTCCAGACATGTGCTATTCACTGTATTTGAGTTTAGCCCAGTCCATTAAAATGAAGCTATAGTTATAGTAAAATACTTGAATTGGAAAACACACTGAATGTAATCCAGGTGTTGGACTTGTACCCAATGCCTTTCCAGCTGATCACTGATGTTTTTAACACACTGCTGTTGTCTGAAGGTGGCCTTACCTAGCTGGAACTGTGTGATCTTGCAGAAAAAAATATTTTCTATAGATGTGCAGTTGTCTGACAAAACACAAGGACATGTCAATGGCAACAGCTGCACCGAGACATATGCTATATCAAAACACAAAATAAATGATCAGAGAGCCAGCGGTGAGAGCTGATATATTCCTGCAGGAGAACATCAGACAGATTTGTTGAAAGCTAGGTTTTAAAAAAGGAACTACTTGTCAATCAAAAACAATTTTCAATCTGATGTGTCCCTAATACTGTAACTGACTTCTTTGCAAACAATGCAACCCCAAAGCACACCATGAAATGCCATTACATTACACACACACACACGCACACACACACACACACACACACACACACACACACACACACACACACACACACACACACACACACACACACACACACACACACACACACACACACACACACACACACACACACACACACACACACACACACACACACACACACACACACACACACACACACACACACGTCAATGGCTACTTTACAACGCAGCTGCGCTGATCTGTGGGGGAAAAGGAAAGACTCTCGAGGGGACCACTACAGCGTTTTTGCCTGTTAGATGAAGGTCACCAAACTAGAACAAGTTCTACCAAGCTGCTGTTTACACTGAGCTTTTAGACCACCTTTGGCTTTTCGATGTTATTCTGAGAAATTGTTAAAATGGGGCCATTCTCCTATGAAATGTTTAGTGAAACATTAACTAAAACAGTTAAAAAAAAATGTTGGTATGCAGTATGAAAGAAATGCTTGCTTACGTCAGTTACATTCAACATTTATTCAAAAATGAGTTGTAAATGTATATTTCAATGGGAATTAGATTCAAGCCTTATTAAATCCCAATATTGGTCATAATCATAAATATTGGAGAACATGTTTGTATTGATTATTACATTCAAATGAAAAAAATAAAACACTTTAAGGTCTGTGCATTTTCTGTTTCTTTGACTCTTTATTCTTTCATTCTAAAAATGATTATATTAGTACACGTAACCTGACTAGCATTAGGCTCTGGATGCTCTCGGCTGCCTCCATCAGTCATGTGACCCTCATCTTGCTTCACATAGTGATCCCTAGAGTATCCTGTGGAGGAGCAGAGCCTGGTGTCGGCCATTAGAACTTACTTAATATTCATCTCCCCCTTCACTCACACCCCTCCGCCCATTCAGGACGGAGAGAGGCTTCATTGAGATGTTTCTGTTTGAAAACTCAACTCCACCCCTAACAATATGCCTCCCATCCCTCCAAACTGCTCTGATGGGCTTCTCCCTTAGGGGTCCTTTGGAGAGGATGTGTGCGTGTATGTTTTTGTTTGTGTGTGTGTGTGTGTGTGTGTGTGTGTGTGTGTGTGTGTGTGTGTGTGTGTGTGTGTGTGTGTGTGTGTGTGTGTGTGTGTGTGTGTGTGTGTGTGTGTGTGTGTGTGTGTGTGTGTGTGTGCGTGTGTGTGTGTGTGTGTGTGTGTGTGTGTGTGTGTGTGTGTGTGTGTGTGTGTGTGTGTGTGTGTGTGTGTGTGTGTGTGTGTGTGTGTGTGTGTGTGTGTGTGTGTGTGTGTGTGTTACCTAGAAAGAGAGAGCAATACAGCCTCAAGGGCCTTTTCTTGACACTGGAGGGGATGAAATGAAGAGAGGGAAAGAAAGAGAGTGGAAGGGAGTGAGGGGTGGGGGTAAAGGGCAGTATGAACAAAAAATGGGTGATTGGATGATGCTGACAGTTTTATGTAACCTCCGGGGTTTTGTGGCATTCACACTCACACAAACATATTATAACTGTGATACATATAAAAGCATCAGATATAATCCGAAGCACTTGCTGCTCGGAAATTAATCAAAAGTGTGTGTGTGTTGTGTGTGTGTGTGTGTGTGTGTGTGTGTGTGTGTGTGTGTGTGTGTGTGTGTGTGTGTGTGTGTGTGTGTGTGTGTGTGTGTGTGTGTGTGTGTGTCTGCAATCCTGAGCAAACAGGACTATTCATATAGCCAGTGGCTTGTAACCTACACCTTGTGTGTAACCTGACCCTGAAGGGGTAAGGTGAAAGGGGAGAAGTCTGATCTCAAAATCGCTACACCCAAACCTCTGTAAAAGAGACACACACTCACACAATGGCTCATTATCTTATGCGTGTGTCACCGTGGTTGTATGGGCTCCACAGAGGTCGTATTCAAAGTATTGACAGGAAAGCCTGAAGCAGACTGGTGTACAGTTCTTTACACTTCTTTGCCCCCCCCCCCCCCCTCCCATCCTCCCCCTCCCTCACTCCTTCCCTGCAGAGTCCATTAAAGACCTGCAAGTTTATCAGACTTAATGTAGCGTTAGCATACAGCTTCTGCCTGTACCGCGTTCTCTATTCTCCCTATCTCTACCACTCACTGTGCATAAACCTCACTAATACTATCTCTGCCATTCACAGCGGATGGGCCTCGCTAACGATGCTAATTAGCAAGCGAACACAATGCACGCTTCATCTCCCCTCCCACCTGTCAGAAGTACATGCGGCACAGCCTCAAAAACCAGAGAAAATAACTTCCCTCTCTTCTCTCCCCCTCCTCCTCCTCACCACCCTCACTCTTTTGCGTTAGCGCCGTTTTATGTTTTGTTTGGTTTTGCTGAGAAAACTCCAGGAGAAACTTTGCTACCTGTGTCTCTGTGTGTGTGTGCGTGCTCCCTTCAGTGCCATTTCGTTTGATAAGAAAATGGAGAGTGGAGGGGGGCGGGGGGCATGGAGGGTAGAGGAGAGAAACAAGAAGAGACCAAACAAACCAGGGACATGACAGACACGAAGGAGAGGGGAAACAACGGAGGAAATGAAAAAATCCCCTACTGTTTACAGTTGTAACCTCTATTCGCTGCCTCGTGTGAGTCTTTGACAGAGGACAGAAAGATTTTTAGTAGAGAGGAAAGAGAAATAAGGAAAGCAAGAAAAAGGAACACCAAAGCTGGCCACCTAAACCCCGTACCACACCCCATGGATCCATCTTTATCCCTCGGTCCACACCTTGAGGGCATTCCTCAGTTCACCTCTCAGATGAAAAGAGTGAATGTAGCCTTTCTGATGCTAAATAGAGTGGTGTGTTTCTGCTCCCCAGAGGATGCAGAATCCCGTTCCCTCAATTCAGCCAGCTGCCCACACACACAAGTGCTTGTTGAGTGTATGTGCGTGGGCTAATGTGTGTGTGTGTGTGTGTGTGTGTGTGTGTGTGTGTGTGTGTGTGTGTGTGTGTGTGTGTGTGTGTGTGTGTGTGTGTGTGTGTGTGTGTGTGTGTGTGTGTGTGTGTGTGTGTGTGTGTGTGTGTGTGTGTGTGTGTGTTGTGTGTGTGTGTGTGTGTGTGTGTGTGTGTGTGTGTGTGCAGAATGTATTGTGTAAGTGGTAGTTAGAATGCGACAGCAAAAGCTGCTCTCTAAAATGGTACTCATATTCTGAAGGGCCTACGGGGTTTCAGTGGCGCTTGCTAACGAGGCATTCATACTGATCCATTACAGAGCACCACATGCACACACACACATGCACGCTCGCACACACACTAACATATATAATAAACCCACCCATGAACTATGACCTTACAGGAATACCAATGCAAAAACGTCATGTCATCTACGCAAACATTGCTGTTGTATCTATCACGCTCTTCTGTTTTTAAGCATTTTGAAACTTTCCCCATCCCTAAAACCATCTTCATGTTACAATCCAAACCCCATACCCGTACCCAAATTGACCCTGTTGAAAATGAGAAAAGGCAAGAAAGTGAAAGGAAAAAACTTTAGCTTTAGGTCTCAGTTTTGTCTGCTCTGGGTTTTATTTGTTTTTTTCGTTTTTCTGCTTACAAACATATTAAAAGTGTTTTTCAGTTGCCTGTTAGTTTGTTTATAAGAAGCCAAGGTGTCTCATTTTCCACTATTTTTTTCATTTTTTAATAAAACGTAATATTTGTATGCCTTTTACTATTATGTATAGACAATATTTGGATAATCCTTTTTCTTTTACCTCATTGGCTTAGTGTGGAGAGAGAATATAAACACAAAGTACATTTTGAGAGGAAATTGACTTTGATTTAGGTGGATGGCGGTGAGCCAATCAAAAAAAAAAATAGCTGAAAACATTATTTTTATAAATATGTGACTTTCACATGCTAAGCATGTGATCATTCCATAGATAAATGTTTGAAATCATTCAATAGATCACCCATTCAGTATCAGCCACCCGGCCAGTAGAAGGTGTCATAATGTCTGCAGACATCAGTGAAGCAGCAACATTGTGTTTGCTTCTTCTCTGTAATACTACTTAACAATGTAGTGTTTAACCTTTTATTCTTGTTTCAACTAAGAGTTAGTCTCTAATGTGGATGAATTCTGGTGATTCTTTCTACAGTTTTCTCTTTCCAGTCAAAGCATGAAGGAACAGTGGATTATTCAGTCCAGTAGACTCAATAGGTCAAAGTCAACGGTAGCACTTTTCTACATTTTGCTATAAAACTCTTTATGCTACCCTCCTACTCTTAACAAAACAGGAGTTTTCATAGCTGCTAATAGTCAAATTATGGAAGAATCAACTTGTTTGTCCATCAAAAATATGAGTTATTTGGAATCAACAATGTTCCATGCACTGCAGTCCTTGTCGCCTTCCCTTTCCTCTGTCAAACTGTTAGTGATACAGCCTCTTTTCACGCGTCTGCCAAGAGCTTTATTGGCTGGGGAATATGGCCATTGACTTTAGCCCTTTGTCAGAAAAAACACAGCACCACATTCAACGTAATGGACAGTGCCAATGCAGAGCGGCTCTGGAAACTCTTGAACTGTTAATATTTCCCCAGATGAGCTGTTGTTTATCCGTACAACCACAACTTGTCATCATTCGACAAGATGATCTGATATGTGCAAACATTCCTGGTAATAGTGGGAGTAAAAGTTTTTATCCGGTAAGACCATTGCAAAACTGTGTATTTCAAAGGGCTGCAATGAGTTTCATGATATTTTCTTTCCGTGATTCAGATATGTGCTGAAATAGATCAGTTCAGTCAGACAACTCACGTGTTTCTTAATATGTTTATTATAAGCAGCACATAGTTTGAGTTTGGCGTCTAGGCTCGGGCCTCATCACTCCACAGATTTACAAAGAACATTGAGTGATGAGTAGATGACTATCCTCCGAGCCTACAGGTGGAAGCTGGGGTGGAGCTGGGGTGGTGGTGGGGCATGCAAGCATCAGCAACATGAAACACAGCAGAAGGAACATGAACGCAGCAATAGCAAGTGACCACAGCAGCAGCAGCAGCAGCATAGCGAGGCAGAGGCAGGAAGACCTGGCAGCTTAAATAGAGCGGCATGTTTAGGAGAATGTGTTTGCTTGGTTGTAAGAGGGACGAGGCGCGTCACGTGTTAATGTATCATTGGTGCTCGAGTTGACTGCCTGAACTAGCTCGCAGGCTTCGCCCCATTTGAGAGAGCATTAGATTTAAAGCGCCCTGGTTAGATTTTGTCATTGATAGTGGATCCTTTTGGAGTAGCAGTATCTCAAGTTAAGCAGAGATTATTTGGCAAAGAGTGCAGACTGGTAGTGTAGTTGGAAAGGTGCCAGTCCACCTCTATGAGCAAGACTTTCTAACTGCTTAGAGCGCCTGAGCATGTGGCAGTCCCATCACTCTCTCAACAACATATAATGCATCTCGATAAGTCCTGCGTGTGTGTCTGTATTTCTGGTTATGTGTGTATAATGAAAAAATATCAATGGAGTTTTTAAAAAGTGATTACTTCCTTGCACTAAACCTGGGTCCCGTTTCAAAATACATCGAATAGACGAATAGCAGAAATTGTAAATGTAAAGTAACATTAAAATGTTGATGATTGCAATGTTTGCTTTATAATCATATTTAAAGTTAAATATTTCTGTCACTATTCCTTTTGAAAGCATTTCTGTTCAACATCCAGCTATACTCTCAGGCATCCATCACTTCATTTATCCATTTCAGTAAAATACTGTCTCAGGAGACATATAGAGGAGGAGGAGGATATGATTTTAGACATTTTAAGTAGTAAATGTATCTCTGCAGATTTCTCCAGTTGTCCTTGATCCACAGTTAATACAGGCCAGAACAAAGGGCACTTTAAAAATGTTGAAGACCAAACAGGTAAAAGGATGTTCAATGTCAACTATTGTTTGCAGGTGTTCAAAGTTGTTAAATGTGATCGTGATTTGACATGCTCTTTTGTTGTGGCTGAGCAATATATATATATATATATATATATATATATATATATATATGTCTGTGTCAGCCAAATGTTCATTTCTGTATATAACTGGTAATCAAAATGTGCATACTGTAGATATATAGCCTGACCAGTGGCTCAGTTTGAAATACAGTCTCACTTCTGCAGTTTGAGAATTGATCCAAACTCCCAAAGTTTACTTTCTACAGTCAATTCTAACCATCTGACCAACTGCAATAGTAGGTGTTCTACACATTCAAATGAATCACATAATATGCAATATTGTGCATTCATAATACAGAAAATGCAAACAGGACTATAAGTCCAAGCCTGGATTTTAAAGTCAAGCATTTAAAGTGTTGCCCATTTGCATGCCTTTTGCGTTTTTTTTCAAAAGACACTGGATAACCTCAAAAAGATTCCAGAGAACTCAAACCTGGATAAACATGTGCATCAATGACAGTATTTATTAACCAAACTGTTCTGTAAAAAGGTCTGGTGCCAAAATAGACAAACAGACACTAAACTTTGCAGAGTATTGTGTCCTGCAGCTGTTGCTTTCACTGTTATTCACACTGAACACTTAGGAGGACAAATGAGCTTATTGCAGGTTTGGCTGTGATCTAGTCTCAAACCCTGCTGATATTATGCAGCTGGACGATTACAGATTGCTTCCCTAGTTTGTGCACGTCTACTTGAAAATCAATACACTGTACAAACCTACATAATGCGTTCCAAGCGTTAGCTCTAATCAACCATTTGCCACCAGTTACACTGTAGATGTACCAATGCGGTAACAAGTAGACACAGAAAATCTAACACTGCGTGAGTGTACATCACTCAGCACTTGGCAAACTGTGAACCCAACATATGTCTACCTGACCACAAGCGGTGTAAAAATATTGCTGGGTTGAGTATGGAATATTCATAAAATGTCTTAAACCAGGTCTTCCTTTTAATGGCCACAAATGGGAAGAAAAAAAGAGAATGCTGAGCAGGAAGCAGCAGAGGTTATTGTTGGTAGCATTCCCTGAAAATACACATTAGTTGTAGGAAATATATCTAGATGTATACCTTCAATGCATAATGTTTGACCTCCCTGACTTGTCTCTAACTTTTAATCATTCACAATCAACCTTTGAAAAGCTGGCGCTGTTCCTTATTCACAAAGCAGAATGTAGAGCTGAAGCTTGCTAATATAACCACAGAATAAAACTGCAGTAATGTTTTCATTATGTATACAGTTTGATCATGTTGAGAAAAGTGTTCAAAGAAACTCCGTAAGTCACAAACAACTTTCATGGGTACAATGAGACCAGTCCATTTTTAGTTTCTAAATACAGCGCTGCGAAATTGTTCCACTCCTTTCATCACAAGGTCAAGTACTTTGAGTGCAAACAATGGCGACAGCCTCACAGCAAACTCATAAAGTAGTGCTGCGCGCAGATTCTCCCTCTTTGTACTTCGTTATGGTAGAGTGTGTGTGTGTGTGTGTGTGTGTGTGTGTGTGTGTGTGTGTGTGTGTGTGTGTGTGTGTGTGTGTGTGTGTGTGTGTGTGTGTGTGTGTGTGTGTGTGTGTGTGTGTGTGTGTGTGTGTGTGTGTGTGTGTGTGTGTGTGTGTGTGTGTGTGTGTGTGTGTGCGTGTGTGAGAGACTGCTCTTTGTGTCGGCATCTTTGTGTCTCTCTCTATCCTTTTAAGACATTGATTTCTCCTTACGACAGACAGAAGGCTCTAAAAGGGGACAAAGATGGAGTGATGAATGGCTGCAGTCCTCAAGAGGGATGCTTGTTTTCTCGTCTCCCTTTGATGAGGTCACAGACAAGACATTGGGTCACAGGTCGTGGAGCCATATAGATTGAATTTTTTTTTTTAAAACACAAAAAAATCACTTTACTCTATTCAGTAGGGCTCCAGCTGTAATTACCTATAAAGGGTTGTCACCAACCAAGTCACTTACATGGTCTTTCGTATACAGTACACACAAACACACAAACACACACACACAGGGACATATTGTACACATGCGCACACACAGAGAAGCAGCATATAAGGAAATAGAAACCTGGAATACTTCCACAGCACAATGTCTGACTATGCATACTGTATATATCCTAGAAATCCCCACAAGTCAATGTGTGTGTATGTGTTTGTGTGTGCATATAGGGGGTCAGAGGTCAGTGAGTGAGGGGCTGGGGAATGCTCATGGAGCAGACAAGCAAATTCCAGCTAAACAAAGCGCTATCTGTGTTTTCTGCAACAAGGAGGCTTTGGGACACACTGAAAGGTGAAATTATTGGCCTCCGTCTCGATGACTACATGGCTGATGCATGTTATTCTCATCCTATTTTTCTTTAAAAAAGCTTTCTAGACTTTTTTGCCGCTGATTTTAATCGAACTATTCATATCTTACTGTAACTTGTCTTAATGTATTTTATATGTGTGTTACTCTATATGAGCTTATGTTATGTTTATTTAATCCTCTTTGCTTTTTAATGACAATTTTGAAATGCCATTTTATAATGTGTTTCCACTGCAATTTTTCTTAATGCTCTTAATGTGTTTGTAAGGCACTTTGAATTGCCTTGTGTTGAAAGGTGCTATATAAATAAACTTGCCTTGCCAAAAACACACTTTTTCCCCTTCAAATTACATTTGTATCCTCTTCTTTGTGTCAATCATTTTTACATTTCCTTCCAACTCAGTCTCAGCTTGTTAGGGCAGTAGGGTGTTTATGAGCTAGGACACTGTCTGTGTGTGCATGCTTTTAGATGTGTGTGTGCGGCGTGTGAAATGTGTGAAGTGTTTGGGTGCATATGTGTGTGTGGCCTGGCTGTGGAACGCAGAGGTCAAGGGGAGCTGACCTCCCCTGAGGCCTGAAACTGGTGAGAAGGGGGAGGAGAGAGGTGAGACCCGTATAGATACACACACAAACAAACACACACAAACCCAAGCATTAGAGGAGAGGTCTTTTGTACAACCCATTTGTTGTTTTTGTAGTTTAGGCCTCATTTTCTATTAGTTCTGATGTTGAGTCATCGGAATGATTATTGTAGATACAGAGTCAATGTGTTTTTGTATAGACCCACATGTTCCTGAGCAGCAGCCAGACAGGTTTACTGTGTTATTTATTTTTGAAATAAAATTCAATTATTAGCCATACTTTTGTTACATTTGACCCTTTATTTAATTGTCAATTGAGAACTAATTCTACAATGAGGACTTGGCCAAGAGGCAGCAAGAAGGCAAGTTGATAAAAAACATGAAACATAGATGCAACTGGTGCAATAAACAACGTTATCTCAAGATTAAAACTTCAAAATATAAACAATATACACAACAATAGAGATAAATACTGTCTATCTTAAGCCAAATCACAAGCAGTTGTGATAAAGGAGGTTAACGGAAAGAATGTGTATATCTTTAGCAAATCATTCCAGTCAACAAGAGCGGCAAACTGGAAGTTAAAGTGTCAACTTTAGGAATGCCCATAACAATTAATTGGTTAGAACGTTTGTTTGGTAAATATTGAGTTATACTGTCCATAAGTGCACAACCATCTTTGTTCTCAACATCCACATTTGTTTTTATAAACAAAGGATTCTTTCAAATCTGTCTGATTGTCCAACCTGTTGCCTTTCCTACAGTGAACATAGTTTTAAGGCTGTGTCAAGAAACGGATCTCAGCAATTAAAAAGGGAAATTCAAATGTTATCATAACTTAACTCAAACAAGACTAAGAAAACCCTGCCAACACAGAGTCATCGGCACTTACAGACATGTGACACACACACACACACACACACACACACACACACACACACACACACACACACACACACACACACACACACACACACACACACACACACACACACACACACACACACACACACACACACACACACACACACAAGCACACAAGCACACAAGCACACAAGCACACAAGCACACACACACACACACACACACACACACACACACACACACACACACACACACACACACACCTGCTCTCCACTTCTTCTGCCTGTAACTGCTTTTATTCTCTTGGCCTTACATTTTTTTTCTGCCCCCCTCTGCTCCCCTACACTCTTGTCTTTCAGACTAAACAAATTTAACTTGGCTGGGAAACAGCTCTGAATCCAGATGCTGTCTCTCTCTCACTCCCTCATCCTTCACTACCCGTCCTGCACACCCCCCTCCCCCCCTCCGCTGACCTCTGCCCCGCCACCCTCCCACCCTCTCTAGCAGACTAGGAGTGCCACAGCACCTCTCCCCTCTCCCATTCAACAACACTCATTCAACCCCCTCCCTTCCATGGAAGTTGAGAGTTGCTCTTCTTCTCTGGTCAATACACTCTTCTCTTTTAGGGGCTGGCCATTGCTTAACCACAGCACCATTTGGATAACTCTGTTGTCCTCACTTTTACAAAACCTCTGGAAAAGAAAGCAGGACAATGGACAAGTGAGCAACCTGAGCTAAGAGGAACCTTCAGGCTGGCACACCTCTCCTATTCTTGTGCCTTTTATCACTTAGATGAAATACTTCACATCACTTAAGAATTCAGAAAGGCTATTGTATGTTTTTTTTAAAATATCAGATTAGAGCTCATACTTAAAAATCATGCTTTAAGGAGTCTGTAAAGTCCAGACATACAGTACATACTGCACTGCACTCACATGCAGGATTAGTGATGACAGGGCCCACCATGAGGGTAGATGTAAGGGATCTAATGTTCGTTTCTGACTGGGAAGTGTGGCTTTTCCAACAGGAGTGGGCCCGCCACAGGACAGAGAGGGAGAGAGACGCACGCACAGACAGACGGACAGAGAGAGAGAACTTTTAAGCCCTGTGGTTATATTTCCCTGGAGCCTACCCCAGCTTTACAACTCCATTAAGTGTGGATTTTAGCCTGCTTCAGCCCAGTTTCGTTCTGAAATAAATCAAAAATGGAGGAAAGCAAAGTCCAAAATGAGGGTCCCTGAGCACCTTTGCTATAATTCCTTCCACTGGCCAAGTTGAGGGAGCCAAATATTAGTACGACTTCATGTACCGCTCCCCGCAGCCAAAGCAGGGCCACCCCAAGACGCAGGACTGCCCGACTGACCTTTCCATTTAAGACCTAAACTTCTTCCTGTTCACCCACCCCCTTGGAGGTAGCCCCAGAAGCCTGTGTGTATGGTTTCTGTGTGTTCTGCATGTGTGTGTAGGGGTCTCCAGTGATTCCCTGAACCCCGCAGCCAGTCTCATTTCAGCGCTTTTCTAAACATCACCTCTCAAAGCTCATTCCCGAATAAAAGACAACATGGAAAGAAAAACAGGACAGCAGCAGAAAAAGGAGGAAATGTTATTTAAAAAGGTACCAGACCGCAGCATTTTCCACCGATATTATATACTCCCTGCCCAATCCAAAATATATACGGGCCGCAGGCCAAGAATGTAAAAATAAAACACAGACTCAACATCTGGAGCAAAGTGAACAAAACCCTCATTTAATCTGCCCTGAATACTGCATTCTGCCATTTTACCTCTGGCCTGTCTCACACACTGACACACACACTCACTCATTTTAATGCACATACACACACTCTTTGTCATAACTGTCCATGAGTCTGCAGACGTGCATGAATATGGAGTTTAACCAGATTTTACATATATTAAAGCAAGCCACCCACAGAAAGCCGATCATTTTCAACACAGTTTCATAGAAAACATAATTCGCCTGAATATTTAGAAGCATTTAGAAGTGAGAGTAAAAATGGACATTTCAAACCCACCTGTTGCTATAAACATTTTGACTTCAGTCAGTAAAGATAAAGTATTATAAGTGTCCGAATTGTTTCTACACTTGTCTGAGGTGAATACATAAACAGAGGCTGATTTTTGCTTCAATCCTTTCTGCGGCCAGTGTTATATTCCCCTGCTCCAACAGAGAGCTATGAAAGAAACATAGATACAAATAGTGGCAGTGCGGACAAATTAATTCTTGAAATAACATACATGCCATATTTGGTGGAGAGCGGCACTGAAATGCCCCGACGTAGCAGAGGTACAGAACAGCTTCTGGTGCTCTTTTAATTGCGTGCCCTTGGAACACCCTCTGGAGAATATTCAAACGGCGGTAGTTGATAGACTTTTTGGAAATTCCAATTTGGTTTGGTTATACAGTAACTAAAGAGAAGGTAGAGAAAAAGCTTGAGAGGGGATGAAGAAGAGATGTGTGTTTACTTTGACTGCGCTTATTTTTCTTTACTTATATTGCTCCTGTGTCCTCACAGTGATATTCATGCCACTTCCTATTAATTTAGTGGTTAGGGTTTTAGTCGAGTGTTTAGATAAAAATTAGTTTAGGATTAGGTTTATGGAGTGAATACAATCAGTAAAGACATGCTTAAGTGTAAATGTGTATTTATGTGTGTGTGTGTGGGTCAGCATCCTCTCAGGAGTTCATACTGTCGGCAGGCTGGCAGCAGCTGTCTGAGCTGAAGAGCGGGATAAGAGCTGTTTAAGTTGTGGGTTTGATTCCTGCCCAGGCCAGGTGGAGGGTGCCAGGCACAGCAAACCGCTGGGCACTGCACCTCTGCCAAGACCATGGGCCACCTTCAGAAATCCTCTTCAGCTCCACGGCCTTTCACTGGGTCATCCAACTTTACAAAATGCAACTTGTGCAGCTGAGATTTAGTAAAACACACACAAGCTCATTTTATATCCTAGCCAAGCTTAAGAAAGTTTCCAAAGATACCAGATAAGTCAAACACTGTCGGGGGTATAACAATGATGCAACAGGAAAAGAACATTTCCATGCAGCCGTAGAAAAAAGAACGAAAAGGAAATATCACTGAATAAGAGGGAATTACAGAGAGGCAAATATAGGATAAACATGCAGCAGTTTGAACAGTGTGGTAAAGTATGTTTCTCAATCTAGGTTTGTGCACCTTTTGGCATATGTTTAATAAGATCCAAATACATCCCTTACGTACAATAGGAGGGAGAATTTACAACTAATGAGATCATGAAGCCATCGTTAATTTGAAATATATCAGTCTGAACCCGATAGAGAAAAATGGTTATTACTGTAAGCCAATGTGACATCAATCAGAGTGGAAAGGGAGCAGGAAAGGAAGGTTAAGGGATGCAAACATTGAACAAAGAAAATGATCTATTGCTAATTCTGATTATTAAAAGCAAATAATTGTCTTTTTTTCTTTGCCACACAAAACATTTGTATTCCTGAAGGGAAAAGTGGTAATATATGACATGAGTCAACCTGTATTTACAAACACGAAGGTGTGTAATATTTTGGTCCTTATCCATTTGTTACCTTACAAACCATCTATTTTCCCCTTTGCCACTACGTAGGACAGCATATAGGGAGAGGTAGAATGATGGGCGGTAAGATCCACACCGATCTAACAATTCTTGTCAAACTGCACAAATACACACACAAACATTAAGGTACAGGGAGAACAAGAGAGACGACAGAGAGGGAGTCTGCTCACACAGATAGAACTGTCAAGCTTGGTCATGTTTACAAGCACATAGAGGTGTGTGTGTGTGTGTGTGTGTGTGTGTGTGTGTTTGTGTGTGTGTGTGTGTGTGTGTGTGTGTGTGTATGTGTGTGTGTTTGTGTGTGTGTGTGTGTGTGTGTGTGTGTGTGTGTGTGTGTGTGTGTGTGTGTGTGTGTGTGTGTGTGTGTGTGTGTGTGTGTGTGTGTGTGTGTGTGTGTGTGTGTGTGTGTGTGTGTGTGTGTGTGTGTGTGTGTGTGTGTGTGTGTGTGTGTGTGTGTGTGTGTGTGTGTGTGTTACAGAACCTATAACCTGTAAACTCAATCCAGCTCGGCGTGACAGCAGAAGCACATCAAAAGCAAACCTCAATGACAGCAGCTTTTATGCATCGGTGGCCAAACACACACACAGACACACACGCACGTGAATATATCCATAATCTTAACCATTGAAAACACCATAGATATCTAGTACTAGTACATGACATCTTGTACATCTCCACGATCTACACTTAACCACATGCATTTGGCTCAGTGGTGATGTGAGGGCTTTGATGATCACACTCTCCTGGTTAAACAAGAACAGAGCACCATCTGTGATTGGACAGCATGTAACAAATCTTTTTTTTTCTGATCAAGGCAAAACTCTTAGGGACGAATGTTTGATCAACTAAACAACAATGAATGATGAATGTTGTCGACTGCTTTGTAAATGAACAATGTTTAGAAAGCCTTTGTTTTTACATGATTTCTAGTGCTGTCCGAAACCTCTATGAACAATAAAGCAATATCAGAATCAGAAACGGGTTTATTGCCAGGTAGGTTCATGGATACGAGGAATTTGACCTGATGTTATGGTGCGTACATAAAATCTAAAACAAAGACTCTCCATATAAATCAAAAAATCTAATATAAAACAAAAAATCTTTAAGGACACTGTAATAAAATATAGTGAAATAGCAACAAAATAAAGCAGTAATTTACAGCGAATTGGAATGCAAGAAGTTATGGAATATGAAATATGAAATATGAAATAAGAATATGTGCAGTAAGTAGTATTTGAATATTGTGTGCATTAATCAGAATCAGAATACCTTTATTAGCCCCACAGAGGGGAAATCTGCAAGGAAAACTACTCAGTGTGAGTAAGAGCTGTTGTAACAGGCTGCAAATCGCGCCGCGCCGGAACCGGATCTAATGTAATGCATATAGAGTCTACGTTGTGTCAGTGGGGGGGCCGGGCCTTGTTTAAGAGGCCGGTAGCGGAGAGGAAGAAACTGTTCAGGTGGTGAGAGGTTTTGGTCCTGACGGAGGGGAGGGGGGTGAACAGTTTGTGTCCAGGGTGGCAGGGGTCGGCCGCTATCTTCCCTGCCCGCCTCAGGGTTCTGGAGGCATGCAGGTCGTGGAGGGATGGCAGATTACAGCCGATCACCTTCTCTGCAGAGCGGATGACACGCTGCAGCCTGCCCTTATCCTTGGCTGTGGCGTACCAGATGGTGATGGAGGAGGTGAGGATGGACTCGATGATGGAGGTGTAGAAGTTCAGAATTTCTTCAGCTGCCTCAGGAAGAACATCCTCTGCTGTGCTTTTCTGATGAGGGAGCAGATGTTCTGCTCCCATTTTAGGTCCTGGGCGATGATGGTGCCCAGGAAGCGGAAAGACTCCACAGCAGTTACTGGGGAGTCACACAGAGTGATGGGGGCGGGGCCCAGGAGCAAATCTTTTCATTGAATACACAGCAGGGGATTGTTTTACAGTAGGTAATATTAGGAGTGTGAATCTTTTGGTATCTCATGAAAGAAATTAAATTGATTCAAGATATTTCCGGATACAGTACACATGAATGCTAATTTCAGCATGTACTGCAGTCAGCTGTTCGATAATGAAGAAATTGTTGCACATTTTGGCATGAAAGCAGAGTAAAGTATGTATAATATTACGTAGTTTTTGTATTTGTAAAGTTATATTAACTGAATGCACGAACACACAAATGCAAACCTTGACAACAGGTAGCATTTATTCATGCAAAATGCGTACAAATAAACACATTTGAATATAAAACATTTTAGTATTTCTTAGTGACTTCAATAATATCACATTCACGTTTGAATACAAAAATAAAAAATGTTGGCAAGCTATTTATATTTCTTGGACCTGTCGAGTCATGGTTAGGTTTTCTTTGTATCATCCTGCCTTTCTTTACAACAGGTAAATGAAGAAACACAATGTGTCAGCTCAGAGATACAGTAGATGTCCCATGGGTCGAGCTTATAACTAACACTCTGCATGGCTTTAAAAAGACTCTGTGTCTTTCTGTTCCACACCCTGTTGCTCCACATCCTTCCCATCCTACGGATCTATTTCAAGTTGTATCTTCACCATCTCTCCCTCTCTCTCTCCATCTCTACCTCCTTCGCTGTCCACCCCTCCTCCTCCGGCTTCAGTTAATTCATGAACAGCATCATGATTGAATATTAATAATTCACATCAGCTCTCCCTGATGACTCATTACAACCCTTCAAATGGAGAGGGAGGGAGAGGAAGACGCGCGTACACAGATGAGGATATGAATGCAGACACACACACACACACACACACACACACACACACACACACACACAAACACACACAGAAACTAAAGGTATCGTCTAAACAAAAGGTGTCTTCTTTTTAACTAACTTCCAGTTAAAAGTCTGATATTGCACCCAAGAAAAACATATACAGTACACACACTTCTAATCACATATAATAATTGCTTATTTGTACTAGCTGAACTCTGGGTTGTGGTGTGAGGGCCATGGCATAGTCAAACGAGCAGAATGTGAAAGGCTTTTAAACAGAAATTCTGACAGTTTCCAAAAAAGTGGAAAATGAGTGCATCCAATGTAATCTTGCATTTGGAAGAATAACAAAACAATACAAATTGATTGCATTGTGTAAGAGCGGCTGTGGGAGTTGGTTCAGGCACGATGCTCACATGTATTGTATGAGGGTGACATCTTAACAGTGTCAAGGTAAACTTAGTGAGTATTGGTCACTGAATAACAAGCGTGTTATTAAGCCAATTATTAGATATGCAAGGAGAATATTCACATTAAATCAAGCGACCTTCGAGACCTCGCAAAGTTGTCTCGGCAGTGACAGAATGAAGAGGACTCAATATAAGAAATTGTAAGTATGGTTTGGGTAATGATTATTTTGTAAGAATTATCATGTTCTCCTTGAGTGGGGGGGGAAATGAATGTGGCTGTGCAACATACATAATGACGACAATCAAATGTTCCCTTTATTTTCCTCTAATAAAAAGCTAATTTGACATGCTACGCTCCCTAAAAGGAAAGCTACGCACAACATACCCTCTCACACACACACACACACACACACTGTTGCACAACCATTTAGCCCCATTAGTGAAAAGCAGAGTTGAACACCTTGCAGACTGCGAGGTGTGTGTCGATCGATGGAGGTTAAACCCAGGGTTCAAATATAAACAGCAGGATAAGTCACAATCAATAGCTCCTATCCCCTGGCAACTGGTCAATACTTCCACACCCTGACCCAGTCAAAGGAGAGAGAGACACACAGAGCTTCTATGTGCCTTTTTTGCGATAAGGATGTTAATTAATATATACGCAGTCACACACACAAACGCACACACATTGCCCCGAGTTGATAACCTGTTAGCAGAGCTGTGGTAACTCAATAGACATCCGCTCTGATGAAAAAAAAACACAACGGTTCCTATTGATTTTCCTGCCGTGCAAGAATACCTTACACTGCTTACTCACTTTAACAAAGGTCTATTCTCACGCATGTAAAGGCCAAGTAAATTCTTGCTTATGATATAAATCCTTGCCATGTCATTGAAATGTTTTGCCATATGAACTCCTTGTCTTTGCACCTTAATACTGCTCCTTTCTTTGTGTTCGTACAAGCCAGGAACCACACCTCTACGGTAGCGGGCCCAAAGTGCAAGTAAAAGCATATTATTCCTTGTGTGAGCGTGCATGTGGTTGCACTGTGTGTGTGTGTGTGTGTGTGTGTGTGTGTGTGTGTGTGTGTGTGTGTGTGTGTGTGTGTGTGTGTGTGTGTGTGTGTGTTCATCTCATAGCTAAGCCATAGAGGAGATGGACTCCATATGCAGAGTGTTTTCACAGCCCTGAAGGAAATCATGACCATAGCAGAAAACCCACCACCTATTTCGCAAAGGTCTCATTTGTCTGTGTCTTTGTGTGCGTGCATCTTGAGCGAGGGCACTCTATGTGTGTCTGTGTGTGTGTGTGTGTGTGTGTGTGTGTGTGTGTGTGTGTGTGTGTGTGTGTGTGTGTGTGTGTGTGTGTGTGTGTGTGTGTGTGCGTGTGTGCGTGTGTGCGTGTGTGTGTGTGTGTGTGTGTGTGTGTGTGTGTGTGTGTGTGTGTGTGTGTGTGTGTGTGTGTGTGTGTGCGTGTGCATGTGTGATGTTTGTGTAAGCCTGTTTGTGTTCCATTTTTTTTTTTACTGCATTGGCACGCAGAGTATCACACCCAATTCTCTGCAACCAGTAGAAAATAAAAATATACCTTACTTCCAGTTAGCATGCCACTTTAAGGTTTGGGATGTGTGTGCTGGCATGTGTGTATGTGTGTGTTTCCAAGGGTGATGAGTGAGTGTCAGCAGTGTGTCTTTGGTGTACAGTAACTGCTCAAAATAAGGGCTTTACCCTCAAGAGAAAAGGTCCATTGGGGTGCTGTAAGGTTCAATAGTGTCCTACACACTCAATAATTATGAATCTGTGTTCATATATATTTTAAAGCTTAATTAAATTAGAGATTGTGAGTTGGTCTGATCTAAGTCTGAGCCTATGATGACATATGAGAGGCCTTAAAAGGGGATGGTGATCACTTGTTGATGAACTATTACTTTAATTTGGGACCTCAGATAACAGTTTGAGTGTCACAGTGAGTCTCTCACCTTCTTTTTGTTCTTTCCCCATCTTGTTATCAGAAGCAGGCATCGTGGGAGAGCGTCCTGGTTCGGTTCTCAGTCTTGCCTCTGTGTAGAAATTGCAATCTGCCGCCATTCCCACCTAGACACGAGACCAGAGGAGATTGGTTGATTGTTTCTAATGCAGGCTCTAGCGGGGCTTTATCGGAGGCAATAAAGTTGGGAGCCGGGAGTTATCAGTGATGGCAGGCCAGCTAATGCAGCTCAGCCTGAGCCGGGCTAATCATTTACAGCGGCGGTCTGAGCGGGGCACACTGCTATATTAGCACACTAGCATCATAATCCTGATTAGTGAGCGCTAACTCGTTTGTCGCCTGTCTGTCTGTGTGCTTGTGTGTCTATCTGTGGACAATGAGACTTTGGGAAGAGTTTCCAAGGGATGCATAGATGGGTAGTTGTGAGAAAACCCGCCAAGAAGAGAAGAGAGGATAAAGTGTGGAGTTGGAAGATGAGACGTGAGATGCTAGTGGAGATGGGACATTGGGTAAATGGAATAGATGTAGGGTGCGTTGAGATTAAAAAGTGTCCAGATGTGGAGTACAGGTGTGACATATGAACTTGTCCGAGTGCCAGAAGGGGGAAAAAAAGGCTTCAGTGATTACCTAAAGAGCCATAGACTCAGGAGACAGCCGGTCTTTATGATGGGATCAATAACCATTCATGGTCGGCTGCTCTGGAACCACTAGTTTTTCCTCTAACGCACACAGATCAATACAGGTGATTATCAGAGTTAACCCTTCTCTCTCTGACTCTGATCTTTAGTCTTCGGACAGCGAGGCATGTCGTTCGATATCTTTGGATAAAGAGGGGAAGATTAAAACACATACAGCCGGACAAAGATCGACATTACAGTCAGAAGACGTTGAAAGGGCGCTGTACTCAAAGTGTAGAATTCCAACATCAAAATTAAATATATTTTCCCCACTGACACCCATAATGACTCGCACCATAAGTGATTTGCTCTCAGTTCTGCTTCACTTACATTTGTCTCCTTTCTAAATGTAAATAATCCAGCACACTGCCACTTCAGAAACTAAATAATGAGGATTTCTTTGCCATTTTTGGACTTTCCCCTGCAACACTTGTGTGTGGCATTGTGTGTTTTGTATGGTGATGCCTGTCTTGCCCTTGGTTGACTCAATGTCTAAGGTCAACCCCACTCTCTCATTAGTCCTGACCCCCTGCAACCTCCTCTCATCTCTGGTGACACACAGGTCAGACCAAATACACTAATTATGGAAATTGGAGGTGGAGAGCATCAATGTTTATGAGGTACAAAGAAACAAACAATAATAATAAAGCCGGGGTAAATAGCAGGTTGTGACACTGTCTCATAATTCAGCTTTTCTCGCCTGATTTAGCATAATGCTGGAAGAGGTAGTAGAAACTCGGGATATTTAGCCAACTAACAACAGGTGGGTGGGGGTTTGAATTTATTGATATACAAACACACACCAAATACCAAGCACAAGCACAAATGCACAAAAAAGCAGCTGCACAGTAATTGATTTTATTCCCTATACAAACTGTTTGCCCCTTGTCTGCCTTATGGACATTTATGTCTGCACCGCCAGACACACGAACGGTCTTACAGCGCACATCAGAAAACATCTGATTCTCTTTATCACCACTGCTTCTATTTCACACTGATCCAAAATAGACATACTTGGGGAAACACAAACAGATGCACAAAAGCACACACAATCTGCCTCTGATCCAAAATACCTCCAGAAAAAAAGAAAGAAAACAATTCCAGGCATTTTCTTCTCTCAGTGAGAGATCATCTGCCAGCCAGTTACACCCGGCAGAGTGGAGAGAAAGTTATAGCATTAGGCCTAACCTAATATTACAACCACACTGAACACACACACACACACAGCACATGCCTATTCAATAAGCCTGCTAACCCCCCGATGGCATACTATTGAGTGACATGCGGAGAAACAGAATTATGAGGGAAAAAAATAATAGAGAATGACTGAAGTGTTTTTGCAATTCAAAGTCATTCAAAAACAATGTATATTTCTGACACAGTATGGTGCCACTAAACAAAAGCGTACCGTTGGCGGAAGAAAGAGAAAAAGAAGGGCAGAGAGAGGAAGACAGAGAGGAGCTAAGATAAGGAACCATTAAACTCGGCACCGCTGTCCAAAATCCTGAGGAGAGAGAGATAGAGCATCTTTAAACACTGTCATTTGACTTTGAACAAAGTGACTTTTGAAGTGAAAGAAGCCGTTTCCCCCTTTTTCCTTTTTTCCCTTCCCTCCATATTTTAATGCTCCCTGCTCTATCATGTAAATCCCCATTCAAATTAGTTGGGCATTAGAGCCCTCAGCAGTAATGTCAGAGAGACTGAATGAGATGGGGGACTTAAGCACCTAACGAACAATGAAATTCCCAAGCCTTGGGACAGGACAATTAAGAAGCAGGCTTAGCCAATGATGAAAATGTATTGCTATCTAATACATATTTCTATTTTCTGAACACTAACCAATTTGAATGTGATTAAGGGGGGTGGGGCGCTTCATTAAAGAGACGCTGGCTCTCAGAGGTCGCTGGGAGAGGAGCCTTTTGATGTTAAATTACAAATACGGAGGAGAAAGGCACTGCCATTGTCTTTTTGGGGTCCAAGTATTGTTTTCTGTGGTTCCCCTTAAACGGGTTAGTTAACCCCTCGCTGTCCAGGAGAGATGCTAATATGATGGGCCTGGGGGATCATGAGGAGGGGGGGGCAGGAATGGAGAGGACTTTTTAGTGGGATAATAGACAAAATAAATGCCTTAGCGTTTATTCCTTTCATCAGAATGAAAGCGTCCATCCATTCATTGTTTCCTTTTTTCCTTGTGCATCAGTCTGTCAGTTGGCCGCGCTCACAGTGGGTGTCTCAGGAAGAGCAAGTGAAAGGAGGAGAACAGAAGGACTAAAACTAACAAGCCCATTAGAAAACAATTCAACTCATAGCAGATTCACAGTTATACTGCCAATACATTCTAAGTGTTATTCAAACTTGGCAAGATGTGTTTTTATTTCTTAGATGTGATATAGTGACAGGTATTTTTATTTTTTGCCATCTCTGAAATCTTAACGACACATTGCTCCAGCTGAGTGTATGGACGTCTGCTTTTCTACATTGTTGGTGCTACCGTTCTTACACCTGTCCATGAAATCAACCACATGATCTTTCTCAGATAATAAATCAAATATGCTCTGGTCCACATGCTCAGTGTTTTCTGTCCAAAGCAGTGACAGGAGGGTGCTGGTGGTCCGTGTGTGGGCCAGCAGGGGTAAGAGGAGAACCCCAGAACGAAAAGCCTCCAAGCTAACAGCCAAGGCATCAGCGTCACAATGTTTTCAGCCAAATATGAAGCTCTGGGAATGGCTTAGCAGAATACTCAGAAAGGGGAGAACAACGCATCTTTTGTTATTTAACTGTCCTGCTTGAGAGAGAAGGACCATAATTCGGGTCGGAGAGGAGAGCAGCAAACTGTGCATATATCTTCTCCCCTGCAACACGCACCAGGGCCAGATTAATTTGTGTTAATGGATGCGTTCTCAGGCCTAGTTTGGAGGGGATAAAGGACATTTTCATTAACTTTCTTTATATTTAATGTTCAATTAGTTGCGGGTATAACCGGACCATAATCAGATGGAAATATGGGTAGGAATTAATGCCCCGGCAGGAAGAAAGAAAGACCAAGGGATTGGTATGCAGCCAATGCAAGCTGTGTGCAGATGTGTGTGTCTGTATGGGGGTGTGTGTGCACTTGTCATCATGAGGGTGTAAAGCATGCATAGTATTACAGTACAAAGGTATTAAATCTCATAAATATATTTATAGAGATTAGTTGAGGTATTTACATGAATACACAAATATGTAGTGTTGTGTCAGGAGCGATGCCGGCGGGGGAAAGGAGAGACACAGAATGGCGGAGGTTTACAGCAGCATAAAGAGAAAATGAATGACACGGAAAATAGAAAAATCAAACGCTGTACTGTGTGAGTGAGGCATGCTTTTATCATCATGATAGGCAGTGTTTAGTGTCGTGTGTGTGTGTGCGTCTGTGACTGATGCGGCGTGTTGTGTTGCATGTCACGCTGAATGATAGGATTACTCATTTTCCCCTTAGCAGAACACAAATCACTCTTTTATCCGCCATCATTGAATCTTTCCAGGGTTAAGTGTTTATGTTCACAGCTTCTCATCGCGCACTGTGTGTGTGTGTTTGTCTCTTTTGCGCATTTTGTTTGTGTGTTCAGCAGGATATTCCTCCAACCTTCAACAGCAAAGTGAAATGGCGGAAACTAAAGGAAAAGAAATAGTGACGTCTTGTCTCAATTGTCTGCGGGAAGTGTGTGTGGGTGCGTGTCTTGGTATGTCACACACACACACACACACACACACACACACACACACACACACACACACACACACACACACACACACACACACACACACACACTCAAACAGATTACTGAGATGAGGAAACAAACAGATGATGAAGAAATGAAGATGGAAAAAAGCAGAGAAAGAAATGCACTGGGAAGGAAGCACTGTGTGTATGTGTGAGTGGGTCAGGGGGATGTGTGTGTGTGTGGGAGTGTGTATGTCTGGGGGTGAGATATGAGGTCACTGTCTGGCGATTCATAGCTCGGAGTCCTGCTTAGCACACTATGAAGATGATGACGACAACTTATTCTTCGCATGAAAATATGTGGTGAAGGATTTCAGTCCTTCTGCTTCCTGCCGGTGGCTAAATGGGCCGGACCCCGACGTGCAGATTTTGATTCCACCATGTGCTCTCTTAACACTCTAATTCCTGTCTTCTTGAGGTGGTTCAAGTGGACGTTGTGATCTCCTTTTGATACCACTTTGTGTCCCGTGCTGCACTTCTCATAGTCTCAATCCACTTTGCTGCTTTTTGACCCTGTCTTCCACTGTTTCTCAATAAGCTAGTAAGTAGGTTATGAAGGATGTCCAATTTAGAAATAAAGTCTGAAGTCAAGGCCATTACTGTATACTCTCAGACTTTAGGCGTAACTGCAGAATGTGAAGTCATTCTGGGATTTTACAGTCAAAGAAAAATACTCAGAGGTTTCACAAGGACATTATCTATCAGATCTAAGATGTACTCAAAATGTTCAATCTTTCATAAAAACAACAGCTAGGGTGATTATCATGTATGGCCTTTTTGAAAAAGATGTACGTATTGTTTTATAACTTAAATTACATATTTCTAAAAACACACGGCTTCAAGATATCAACCACATTCTATTAATTTATTTTACTAAACCCATTCAGCGAGCAAAATACTTTCTAGTTTGACAAGGACAGCAGTGGGATTATTTATCTTGTACAGAGGAAGAGAGAAAGACAGATAGGGGGAAGCAAGACGCCAACAGACTGCTCCCACAAACTGTGTGTATGTACTTCTCTCCAATTTTGAATTAATTGAATCAACACATGAAAAAAAATTCTGATAACGGTACTGTATGTGTATTCTATTAGTCCTTCATGTCCCTGCCACAATAAACTAGTTATAGTTTCAAATAATCTTTAGTCATAGTCAAGGAAACGTCTTGCCATAGTGAATGAAAAGTGGATTTACAAATTCAATGTCCCCCTCTGCTTGTATTGCTTCAGTGTTTGTGCTCTCCATCCAAGTGAATTCCTTTCCTACTTTCAAACAATTTCATGCTCCAATTCCAAAGCCTACTGCTTCAAAGATAAGGGGGGGTGTACGGGGGGGGGGGGGGGCATGGAGGAAATTCAGATTATTTAGCTGAGATTCCCTCTGAGTTTATTAGCGGCCCGCATTAATTAAAAACAAACAGGATAAATTGACCACAAATGGAATTTTGGGTGAAATCTTGTCAGCAATCCAATAAAGCGCTGAAAAAAGAATATCATTTCAATTACAGTATAAGCTGTCTAAAGCTGGGGTCAGATCTGCCCCTCTCCATTGAACTTCAGGGCTTCCCGAGCTGTGTCTTGGTGAGAGCATCCAGGGACTTGAACACAGACGATTACTGAGGTAATTTGGCTGAAAGCCCACTTGAATTGGCCCAGACCCTCGATACTATCAGCTTCACAATTAACCAACAAAAACAGATAACCTCCAAATCTCTGCAAGTCATTGCAGCTATAATAGCTTACCAATTCTGCCCAACACACACACACACACACACACACACACACACACACACACACACACACACACACACACACACACACACACACACACACACACACACACACACACACACACACACACACACACACACACACACACACACACACACACACACACACACACACACACACACACACACACACACACATAGTACACACTCAAACAAACACATGTACATACACAGCTACAGTACAGAGGCACACACTCAGGAACACACACACACAAAAACCAAATACACTGCAGGGATTTCTGTCCAATTAACATGCATGCAAAGCAATTTAGAACCCAACAAGATGTTTTTGTCTGACTGCTCCAGGGTAATTTAGCACTTCTGTTTCCACACGAGCCTGGCACGAAGGGAGGGGAGCAAGAAGCGAAGAGGGGTTAGAAAAGTGGAATGGATTTCTTGATTAAAACTGGCCTTTTTCCCCCCTCTCTCTGCGTACAGAGGCGCGAGGCAGCGGATACACACACGCAGCAAACATGCAGCGAATCCATATGCCCTAATACAGAGGCAGCATCGTTGTTAATTTCCTTTGTTAGCCGTCTGCTCCCATGGCCGATTTAATTTGTGGTGGTGTTTTAGTGAGCGGTGGGCTGGAATTGAATTAACAGACATTCGTTCACTCGTACATCCCTCCGTCTTCGTCCCGATGTGTGTGTCACTTTTACATATTGTTCAATAATTGGACTTAGATTACTGTTGATGTGAATGCATGATCACACTGTTGCCTCTCTCAAACAGGCGCCCAGAGATGGTTAGCTGCATGACGTGGTTTTACATAACAGCTTGGCATTCCTGAATTCTTTCTCAGAAACACAAAGTGAAAGAGAAGCCTGAAGAAATGTACAAGGAATGTTTATAAAAAAATAAGAATAACCTTTTCGGATGCTTTTATCTTTTATTTAGCATCAGTGTCACTCAAATGCCTGGCTGCCTCTGTATCTCACACACTCATAACAAACACATTTTTGGGTAACTCACATTTTGGCTTCAAAGTTATTCTTAGCCAACTAGTGAAAACATAGAGATGACAAATGAGATATATTAGAGTGCGGGGATATTAAGGGTGAGATAGATTACATATAAGATGCATGGCAGGAAAAAGAACAACATATCTGGGCCTCCCACCTTCACAACTCCCTCCTACTCACCCTTTCTTCACGTAATTAAACCTATAGTCACTTTCAATTAGCTAGCCTTTCTCCCTGTGCACGCCTTTATGCAAAAATTAATTAGTCAATTAGCCAATTAACATGTGAGCAGGTCTTTGTGTTAACGAGGCTTTTACAAGCTGTGGCAACCCTGCAGTAATGGCAGACAGGCAATAGACGCCATGGGACTAGTTTACACCACACATTTCTACAAGGCCAGACACACACACACACACACACACACGCTTTAATTTACCCTGCTGCAAACCCCTGACTCATACTCCTAACAGCAGATGGACTTGCTTGCTTATTTTAGTCCAGTTTGGTGATTAGATGTCTTTCATTAAGTAAATCAAGTATGTTGGGACTGCCCTGGAGTGAAGCCAGCAGCCCCCTCCCAAAGTTGCTGCGTTCAGGCCCAGCGCTGCACACTGTTCCCGCTGAAAGTGCAGGCCCTTCCTCTATTAAGGCCCAGACCACAAATCACCACAGTTTATTTTTACTGTGCGTTGTACACAGACACACATCTTTCCCAGAGTCACATAATACGCACACTCTTTTTCTTTCTTAGTCACACACACAAACACCCACAGACAGTTGTATCAGTGTGCGTCTGTTCTGTGTCTGTGTATAAATACAGCCCAGAGACAGCAGTAATGGCTCCTGCTTCAAATAAACAGAGAGCAGAGAAGCCTCCCATCCCTGCTTCCCTCTGACCTAAATCACGGCTGGACGGACACCCCACTTCCTCACGCTGGACGTTCTCAAGGAGCCCAGTGCTACGCTATTAGATCTTTGTGTGTATGTGCGTACGCGCGCGTGCGTGTGTGTGTGTGTGTGTGTGTGAATAAGTGAGAGGCAGAGAGGGTTTTGATATATTCCACATGTTGCTCACAATCCAGACACAACAACTGCTCGGCATACGGAGGAGTGTTATGAAAAAGCGAGGAGACGGGGAGAAGTTTCTGCTGCTGACGAGAGGGAGTTATCATGGGTATGAACTGGTGGGGGTGGGGTAGAAATAACACCAATGCTTTTAGGAGAGGAAAAAAAAAAAAGAGGAAAAGTGTGAGCTGCTGAGAGTTTTATTGTGCTGAGGTAGTGGGTAAATTAGGAGAGAGGAGGGCACAGAAGAAGAGAGGTCACAGAGGGTTCATGTAGAAGAGAGCCATCTGACTCCCAGAAAAAGAACCTGTCATTTTAGGCTCAACCCACACAAATACACACCTACCTACCCACGCACACACATGCATGCGCACACATTTTGTGCTGGTAGCGGAGATCTCTCTGTCAGTAAAGAGCGCCTGGCCTCCTTGAGAACGTTTATTTTCCCGTTTCGTCAATCTAAACAATCCCTTAAAAGGGATCGCAGATGTTTATAGGCCTTCACAGAACAAATGCTGCCTTTCTGACCTGCAGACACACACACACACACACACACACAGGCAGGCAAATATATACACACAAACTCCCCCCAGCGGAAGAAACAGAGGCAAGTGCTTGTAATGAAGGCACATGCTATGAAGGAGAAAGGGAGAGGATGGGACAAAAGTAAGCAGCAGCCACAGCTTAATGTCACTGACATAACAAACACTTCTACGCTCTTACACATGTCCTACTTTGGGATACACAGTTTTAGTGTAACATACAGATGATAATGTATACTTAAGGGCAAAAAATAAACAAGATTATAACCTCATCTGATAAATGAGAGCAAAGAAAAAAGAAGAAGAAGAAGAAGAAGAAAGCCGTGTGTGTTTGTATGTTTTTTTAAAGGCTTGTTAAAAAGGCTGCCCGCTCTGCCTGGGCTCTAAAGCCACTCAGACAAGCCGTGTTTTAGTGTAAACACACACAGTGGTTTTCCCCTTACATGGCCATGTGCTGCCAAACTGTGTTTGTGTGTGTATGTGTGTTGGGGATGGGTGATTATGGTCATTATTAACCTGCTCTGTGTTTTTCTGTGTGTACTAGACTGAGCTCATGTTCCAGAACAATGTTGTTTATACAGTGCCAGGTATTTCATGTCGTTGACGCTGCTCCACTGCAGGACAAATCCTTCATCTCACACGCACCGCTGTAAGCTGTCCGGGATTAAAGTTAATTCACACCCGAAAATATACATTTGGCAGAAGAAGGGAAAAGTAAACTGGTATGTTTGAAAGCTCTTGTCAGCTTTGAAAGACAACGCTGTATCTCCTGGCTCTCACTCACACACACTTTGTGCCAGTGGTCAAATCATTCCGAAATGCGTGACTTCAAAAAAAAACTTTATCCGGGATTCTTCTGTGCTTGCTCTGACACTTTCCCGTTAGTTCATTAGTTCTATCAGAGGCCATATATGGGAAATAAATGAAGTTTGAGTGTTTTTATAGCCTTAAGACGCTGCAGTCTCCTATCAGAGGATAATGTGTCTTTATGATAGTGACTCTTATAACTTTGGGCAGTCAGGCAGGGACACAGGGGAGAGCGAGGGGTTGGAGTGGGGGTTGTCCCTTAAGTCCTAGTAATGAAGCCTGATCCATCTCTTCTGCTTCACACACACGCACACACACATGCATATGCACACATTCAAATTGGCCGACTCTTAAGGCTCTGAGGGCACCGAGCAGTGTGATTATGAGCGGCTGGCCATGAAAAATTAGCAGGTTTATCTCCTTCCCCCCTCTCTCTCCTCTGTGTCTCTCTGCCCCTCTCTTTATGGTAGTTACTCTTCACACCCCCCATCCCCCTGTTCTGTCCATCTCCGCTCGTCTCTACCTCCATCCCAGTGATACTTTTCCAATTTTCCTTCAGTGTCTCCCACTGAGCCCAGGGGAGGACTATGGGAGAATGGAGCTGTGATTAAGTTGATACATTCTAGATAATAAAAGCAGAATGGCTATCATTTTCTCCTCTCTCTTGTACGCAACAGCGCTCACGCCCCTTTACGTCTCCGCCCTGGGCAGTTTGGACACTGATAGACGAACCATATGTAAGGACAATGGATGGAGAAAATCGCTACAGATACATACGGGTCGTTTCCTTCTCGTCTCATTGCCCGATATCGTGCATTACTGCAGCACCGTTCCACTTGGCGGTGTTACAAATGTTGGAGTCAGGAGGAGATACGCTCAAGTTCTGCTATCAGCTAGCTTCTGTCAGTCGGTTTTATTCTTTACTTTTAGTCCTTTTTCTGCTTCACGATCTCATCCTGTCCACCTCTGTATTGCAACACACTGAGTATGTGTGTTTGTCACCATGGCCCACATTGTTGACACTGTTAACCTGTCTAATGGCAGCAGTCAGCCGCGTCTATTCCAGCAGCTCGGCTGTAATAAGTGCCTTGTTGACACTGTGCTGACTGTGAACTCAAACAGGCTTTTAAGGATGAAAAAATTTGAATTAGGACAATAACACTTATAATAATGTTAAAAACATAACAACACAGACAATTCTGTCCATCTAGTGCTGTCCTGATTTTAATGGCAGGGCTGGGTGTCACTAGACAATGTTTCAATACTTGTGCTGATAAAATATCTGAGTGAAAGTCCAAATATAAAACTTTTTATAAAAACCTGGCTTTTATGGATATATATGTTTTTTATTCCATAAAACCTTTTTTTGTATTTTGGTTCTATAACCAGGCTTTGGTATCAGCGTTTTAAACAGCGCTAAAAAGAAATTACACATTTAGATGTACTCTTTAAAGTGTGCTTTTATATAACATGTGTAGACATGACACCAACAGAAAGTAAAAACAACTTTGATCCTCCACAAATCTACATAATTTACAGTTAATACTTAAAAATATGCTACAGAAGCATGGAGGTTACTCTATATTCCTGTCTTTGTCACATATCTACCCACCTACACACGCACACGCGCACACGCACACACATACACACACACACACACACACACGCGCGCACACGGTCCATGATTACAAACGATGAATCAGTCAGTGACCTTGTCCTTTATGGTGGGTTCAGTCTTCAAAGACAGAAACCGTACCAATCTTTTTTATGTTAAAACCTTCATTTCACTCTCGCTGAGTCTTAATATTAATGTTCTCATCTTACTGTCCGCAAGGGAAACATCCCCTTAATATTGACATGCTTAATCTTTAATGGCACAAGTACTGGCCTTGGCTCTGCTTTAAAACACACACTCACACTCACACACACGAACAGGTCCAGTAAAAACAGTCCGGGGGGAAACGGACAGTCGAGTGCTCTTCTGCCAACGGAACACTTTGTTCCTCCAGAACGTAAACATACTGATTTATCTCAACAGCTCTCTTCAAACACGGCCGCCTCTCTTCCTCTCTTCCTCTTCGCTAACCTCTCTTTCTCTCCAGCTCAATGCCCTGCTGCACCCCGCTGCCCTCTTTTACTTTGAGGACTTGTGATGTCTGTGTTAACGCTCACAAACAACGGTAGCCCTGATAGCCTCTGTTATTTCTGTTTTCTCTCTCTACCGTTACATCAGTGCCCTTCCCATGCAAAAGGGATCTTGCCCTCTCAAACACTCAAACTCGTCACACCAGCCCCTACACGAGGTGGAGAGATGCTGAGAGCAGCTTTGGAATAAAATAACAAATCAAGCACTACAAACCAGAGGATGACCAGCCCTCTTTAGCTAGCATGCACTCCTGCTGGCCTTCCCCCCACCCCCTTGTGTTCCTACATACACGCCGCCTCCCTTTTTCTGTTTCCTTTTCTCTCCCTTCTCTCTCTAAGGATAAAAGTTTGATGCCTTACACAGATTCCGTCGTCACATCCAGACTGACAGTTGACATTCTCTCTTCTTTAAAAACCTGTCCTGCTTCTTTATTTCCCTCGCTCTGCTCAGATTGCCAGACTATTGTCAGAGGTATAGCTGGGGGGGGAGGGAGAGATAGCAGCTTTTTATAGTCTTCTGATTGTGTGATTTCCGGGTGTTGGGGTGAGTGGATGGGAGGCAGAGCAAAAGTGAAAGTGTATGGGAAGAATATAAAAGACAAAAAGTAAAAGGGAAGTGGATAATTGTTGTCACTTTATGCAAGTCTTCATTTTTTGAGACTCCTATACGCAGATGCTGAATATAAGTGAAATCACAGAATGATCAGAAAAGGTTATTTACACCAGAGAGGGTCTACAGCAGGGGTGTCAAACTCAATTTCAACTCGGGCCACATTAGCATCATGGTTGTACTCAAAGGGCCAGTTTTATATATAAGACTATATAAGAATAAATATATAAATATTTAATATATATAAAATAATGTATTATATAACATTATTTCCTCTGCATTGGATTATTATCGGATAGGTCACTTAATTAACTACGTCTGAAAGCAGAAGTCTAGGGCAAACAATTGCAAGTCTCTTCAGTGCTCATGTCACAAAATGAAAAGCCAAATTCTGGAATAAAAAAAAAAAAAAAGTGAAATTCTGAAAAAAAAGTAACATTTTGAGTAAAAAAAGTCAAATTCTGGGAAAAAAGTCATATTTGAGATGCATTGTGGGACATGTAGTTTATGGGCAATGTGCTTCTGTAAAACGGCATGTAACAATATAATAAACATAATATATCCTTTGCTCTTGTGGGGCCACATGAAATGAAGTCGCGGGCTGGATTTGGCCCCCGGGCCTTGAGTTTGACACCCCTGTTCTACAGCAAGAGTCAAATGTACCTTCCCCCACCTACTGTTACCTTCTCTGTACATTATTTACGTCTCTTATCACTTCCTGTGCTCTTTTTTTTTTCTTCGCTATCCACCTCTCACATAGAAAGATTTCCAGTGCTCTTGTAATTGAGTTTGTCCATGTGGAAAAACAATACAAGCCAGAAAAATACTTAATGCCTGGTATTTTGTATACATGTCAGATCGCATGAGTGTAAGTTTAAATTGGGAGCGTTTGTGCATTGTGTGTGAAAAAGAGGGAGAAGAGCTGAGTAGAGAGGAGGGAGAAAAAATAGGGGACAGAGATAAAGTGGCACGCTGATTAAATGATCTAAACATGGACAGGAAACACTTTTATCTTCAGTCAGTGATTCAGAAAAATGCTTGTGAGACTGTCTAGGCAAACAAAAGTGACAGACTATTCATTTGTTATCTTTCAAATGAATGGGAGTCAATAATATATGAAAACCTATTTGTGGAAAGTACATTTACTCAAGTACTGTACCTAAGTACAATTTGATTCTTGTACTTTACTCAAGGATTTACCTTAAATGCTTCTCTCTTGTTAAACATTTCCTATTTTAAAAAGGATATATGCTGTATTCAAATGTAAGATGACCCCTGGGGCAACGGTGTATTGTTTGGCCTTCACCAGACCTACCTGTTGTATGTGGCCCCATGTGATCATAGTGTAATCTAACATTTATTAAATGATTTGACACTTGGACCCTTTTAAAGACAGGGCCACAAGAACCCACCTTTTATAATGCTTATATAATATATATATATTAATAATGTGTGCATCTAACAACATAAAGAAAAGATTTCCTCTTTTCCTGGTTGCTAATTCAGTCACGGCCAAAAGTATACAAGAATAAAACACTTTAAATTATCATTATCTTGACCACGTATAACCTTGAAATCCTGATTTTAATGCGTCAGAAGTAATTATCTAATAATAAAAAAAAAAAATCCATGTGTGACAGAACAGACGCATTAAAAAGCACTTTTAATTTAAGGATATTTTGCATACATGCCTGAATGGGGGCCTTTACTTGAAAGGGATTATTAACACTGTGATATATATTAAAAGATCTGAGTACTTCCACCGCTCTCTGTGAGCTTGTTACATTTTCTTTAATTAATTTTTTTCTTAACTTCAATATATTATTGTCAATTTATATAATACATAATTAATCCCAATGTGGAAAAGCTCTAATTCTTATTGGACAAGAGAGTAATAGATCATGTAGTAAGTAATCCTTGTGAACACAAAGTAACTTATTATAGGTCTCTAATAGCAGCAGCATTTAATGAAAATAAATGAAATACTTTGATATAAATATGATAAATAGGAAACATCAGAGGTTGGGTATAAAAAACACACGCTGTTTTATTTTGTCTTTTCATTTGGTTGCTAATAAAATATAACCCCAATAAAAGGATCGGTATAGTTAAATATCTGAGGCAGTTGGAAAACACGAATATTATTTTTGCTAAATAAAAAAAAGCCCAGTGAAGGTTGAAGGTTCAAATCAATGGATGCGGAAAAACTCTTTTTTTTCTGAAGAGGCGTCTCCACTCTCAAGCCCTCACCCCCCCTCTTCCTCTCTCTGCCACTCGTCCGTCTGTGTGATGTGTTTAAGCCAATCCCATAATAAAGGATGCGGCCATACATATTCATGATAGAAATCTAGTAATTAGTAAACCCCCCCATGCACACACATACACACACACAGGCTTCATGCATATGTATGTCCTTGGCAAACAAAGGCAGTGGCAGCATGGGGTATTCTCTATTAACACACACACGTGTGATGGCACAGATAGAAGCGCTGCCACTCACACACACATGCATCAAATACATCTGTGTGCGTGTACACAAGCTTACATGCACTTTGTCACTCACACACACACACACACACACACACACACACACACACACACACACACACACACACACACACACACACACACACACACACACACACACACACACACATACACACACACACACACACACACACACACACACACACACACACACACACACACACACACACAGAAAGATGGCAAGGTTGAGAGGGGAGGGGTTTCCCTCACTCATCAATAGAGAACCTATAATTTCCTCCAGCTTGAAAAATAGCCCTAAACACACTCAGATCTGCACTGACTCCCAACTACTCACTCATTCATTGTCTGAGACTGAGACTGAGACACACACACACACACACACACACACACACACACACACACACACACACACACACACACACACACACACACACACACACACACACACACACACACACACACACACACACACACACACACACACAGACAGCCCTGCATCAGTATTGCATCACATTTGACAAAAGCAAGGGAGGCATATTTAAGAATCCCAACCCTAGTGGGATGCAGCATGCCTCCTCAACTCCCATCTGCACGCACACACACACACACACACACACACACACACACACACACACACACACACACACACACACACACACACACACACACACACACACACACACACACACACACACACACACACACACACACACACACACACACACACACACACACACACACACACACACACACACACACACACACACACGCTCCCTGAATGTTATCTCTTACTGAACAAAAACAGCTGAATGCAAGTGAGAATTGCAACAATCAATGCCAAATGATTGCGTCATGTGAAGTGAGTCTGTTGCTTTGAACCTAAAAGGGTTGGGGGGTTTAGCTTTTGTGGAACAGGGGTTTTATGCCATCTGACATCCTGAGCCTTCCAGCAGGGAAGTTTCGATCCAGTTTTGCTGAATTAGATGATACAAAGACATGGGAGACAGGCGAGGTGAGGAATAAGTTATAGGTGACAACAAGCTCAGGGAGAGAAGGTTTGACAAACTGACAGTGAGCGGAGGCGGGAGAAGTGATACTTACAGTTTTTCTCAATCGCTAAACCCACTTTTTAGAATCTAAATTCATTTCTTCAAAACAAGAGCATAGCCATCTAAACAGAAACACACTTGCCATAACTCTGAATATCTTTTGCAAAATGCACTTACATGACCAAAACTGAAAATACTGGTCACAAAAAAGAATAAGTCGATCGAAACAGAACAAATTGTCCTCTAATGAGACAAATGTGTTTTCATAACTGAAACTCCGGTCACCATAATAACCCATTCTACCATAACAATATACATTTCTTGCAAAGTGCTCTAAGGCACTCAAAACTAAAAATACCCCTTCCAAAACCAGATACCTTCTCCAAAAACAAACATTTGTCAGCTCATGAGAAGACTATTTGAACAGTCATTACTAAGTGGCACACTAAATACTGACTACAATCATCAATACACAAACCTCAAGCTATCGATATTGGAAACTGAACGGAAAACTGACAAGTTGGGAGAAACAAACTTACATATAGGAAAAACAGAGTCTTACTGTAACTATGCCATTGTTTTTATTGTCTCATTTTCAGAAGAGCACCGTAACAGAAACAAAAGACGAATAGCAATACACTGGAAAAAAATAACATGGGTAAATGATGTAAATCAGCAGTAAAGCAGAGAATGAGATCTATATAACTTTACTGATCTGCTCTTTGGCGTCTGTCTGGCCACATAGCCTCATCTACGTCACAGCGTATGTCTTCCCTTGCAAGGCAGCGTGGGAAATATCTCCTTGCGTGTCGACACCACCCTTGACAGGATTCCGCAGAGATGTCCCGACAGCCAGCATTCATTGCGTCCAAAAGGGGCATTCTGTCATGAGGATGATGGTCATAAACCTTCCATCTCCAGGCAGAGAAGAACTCCTCAATGGGGTTTAGAAATGGGGAGTATGGAGGGAGGAACTCCATGGCCATGTGTGGATGAGCCTCAAACCATGCCCTCACGTCACGAGAGTGGTGGAATGCCACATTGTCCCATATGACCACGTGAACCGACCTCACTTGATCCCTCTCTTCTGGTGGCACAAGTCCGTCATACAGGACATCCAGGAAGGCAAGGACACGTTGCGTGTTATATGCTCCCATTAAAGGGATGTGAGCAAGGACGCCTTGTGTCGAGATAGCCGCACACAATGTTATGTTTCCTCCCCTTTGGCCTGGAACAAAGACTGTCGCTCTTTGCCCAATAAGGTTCCTCCCACGTCTCCTCACTTTGGAGAGGTTGAAGCCTGCTTCATCCACATATACAAAAACATGTGGTAATGCATTGCCTTCCAGCTCCATCATTCGTTAAAGAAAATGAAACAAACAGAGGACCGTTTTACATTACTGTAAGCAGTCAGACATACTAAAAATATAGGCAAGCCATCAGTGTGATTGAGGTCCTTACCTGTACATACCGGTGCCTTAACTCCTTCACACGGTCAGAGTTGCGTTCAAAAGGAACCTTATAGATCTGTTTCATTCTGAGGTGTTGCCTCTTTAACACCCGGTCAATGGTTGCAACACTTATAGACTGAATGTTACTAAAGACATCCTGGTCTGCAATTATTCTGGCCTGAATCTCCCTTAAGCGGATTTCATTGTTGGCCACAACCATATCAACAATGGCAGACTCTTGTTCTGGAGTAAAGGCCTTTCGTCTGCCACCAGAGCGGGGTGCTCTTTCAGTTCTATCAATAAATATTTGAGAATGTTATGTACTGTAATATAAAAACAGTGATCGAAACCTACATCAAAATAGAAATGCATGAAGTGCTGTAAAAAAGGGTTACAGTAGCTTACCTATTTTCGTGCCTGAAGATCCTAATAATGGATGCCACTGTTGATCTCGGTATATTGGGCTGAACCCTTTGGCCAGCCTCACTGAGGGACATGCCATGGTTTATGACGTGGTCCACAATAGTTGCACGGGTGTTGTCCGAAACTACTGTTCGCATTGGTCCCCTTTCAACTCTTCCACCACGCATACGTACAGCCCTCCCTCTTCCTCTCTGAACATGAGGGTTCCCTCTTCCTCTCTGAACATCAGCTCTCCCTCTTCCTCTCTGAACATCAGCTCTCCCTCTTCCTCTCTGAACATCAGCCCTCCCTCTTCCTCGCTGAACAACAGGGTTCCTTCTTCCTCTCAGAGCTCCTCTACCTACTCGATCAGCCATTTTGTTTACACAAACATCTTACTGAAGTGAGGGAGGTCTTTTATAGGATTCTCACTACAGTAATTACAATTACTATAGGAAATTCATTGATGTCAGCTGTGAGCAATTCATTTACATGGAAGTGAAGTACTCAATTCACCCCAATACAAAAAAAAACATTTCTCAATGTGCAAAAAGGAAAAGACCACAATTACTGACTGTAAAAATGTTGTATCAGCTATAGCTAATCCTCCCCATATGAACATCTCAAAGACCTATGCAAGTCATATCAACACTATTATAGCTTTACCGGCACCATTTAAAAAAATATTTTAAGTACAGTCATGCAAATTCTATCATGTAAATGTTTTCAATGTAACATCATTACTGTAAGGTATACAGTACATTCCATGGAGTTACCTTTTTCAATGGGGTGATTGACTGATAACAAGTGTTAATATTTTGCACATCAAGTGTCAATTAGTGTAGCTATGGTCTAAGTTTATGAGGAAGTGTTATCCACTGTGAGAAGATTATTTGTTGTTTTGTAGACATGAGTTACACAACAGATTTTTGATCTTTGTGTAGAGAATTGTAACTTCAGTTAGAGAATTGTGTGATCTGTTTTGCAAAACACTGCTTAGCATCTGCATTTTGTGTGATATCAATGAGAAATGGTATACTGTTGTAGAGAAATGGTTTTCTGTTTCGATGGCTGTGCTGTTGGTTTGATGAAAGGAATTTTGATTCTAAATAGTGGGTTTAGCGATTGAGAAAAACTGTAATGCAACAATTCTCATAAAGAGAATACTTTTTCCTAAACTGTTTCTTACTCCAAGATAACTGTTTGACTTCCTGTTATACTTTCAATGGACCTGTCACTCTAGGCAGCCTGGTCTGAAAAACATTATATTCCCAATACCACAAAACTACAATGTCAATTGCCACCTTTTTGTCAGTTATCACTTATTTCAGACCAAATAATTATATATATTTTGTGTCGTTCTGTTGCACGGTCACCCGAGCGTTTAAACGTCAATCGTCCAGGGAAAAATATGTTTCTTTTGAAACAAAATAGAGAATGCAGTTTTGTTGTATGGAAAAGTACTTTTGTATGAGGCAGGGTTTTTAACTCTTAACCCTAACAGATTGAATACAATATAGGTGGAAATATGTTTACATGATAATCTAAAAACTAAATCTAACTTTTAAGTATTTCCTTATGTGCTTTTGATTTGTTTTATTTCATTACATAATAACTAACACAGCATTTTATTACATTTTTATACTTTATTGAATGAAGGTGAAGTTAAAGTCTAACAATGTTTGTTTTTACAAACCTGAAACAGGTTCTTTTATTTCTAGTGGGGACACGTTTATGAATACAGCTGAGGCTATTAAACACAAGTTGTGTAAACAAAGTTAAATATACACAGTTTGGTTACGTTTATTATCGTTATGTACCTGGTGAAGGCGAGGCCACGGAGCAAAAACAATGCCAAACTTCTTCCATCATTGCCGGGGAAGAAGATGGCAGCAGGGAGCGGAAAAAGAAAAGGAAAGTAGGTCAGAAGGACTGCAGTGCTGCACGCCGGAGACAAATGGATTATTTCTTCACTTTACCAAGGAAGAAAAGCAAGGACAGTGATAAATGAATTACAGTAAATTAATTAAAACATCTGGCATGGACTATTCTCTACATTTTGAAATGTGACAGGTTTTTTTTCTCTGCAGGAGTACAAAGCTATTTCAGGGGCTCATTTTCTTTCTCCTTTACGTTGTGGAGCACTGCATGGTATACATGGAATTAATGTTGGGTTAGAAACCTGAAAATACACACTGATTTCACTGTCAGTCAGAATGCTTATTTAAATGAAATGAATGTGGTTAAACGCCTACACTGTTGTTCTCATGTATACTTCAAACATGTATAACTGACTGTAATTATAAGTTCCTTACTCTGAAGGTCATAAAATCTTCTCTCCTCCGTAAAGGACAAAGCTGTCACTAAGATTATAAAACATAAAAAAGGCACATTTTTCGGCGCCACAGACAATAGAAACTATCTGCGTCCAGGTAGCCACAGTCCAGTGAAACTATTTGAACGGCACCACCAGCTGAGAGGGCTCTCTGTCCTTATTATCACATCCGCAAATGCACATACACACATACACACGTTCGCACACAGAGAATGGCCCGGTGATTCCAGAGCGGGCTCATCTGAAGTTGTAATGGGTCAGGTACAAAGGGCCTTTTTGTGTGCATGTCAATCAGAGAAGTATGAAAGCCTATGAGCGTGCAGAGTAAATGAGAGGTTTGCCACAAAGAAACATTCAGGCGACTAAAATAATACGGCTCAACGGCCATTCAGAGGCTCTCGCACTTTAGCATATGAATCATAGTGAATAATCCAGTTTCTATCAGGAAAAGGCATTTAAATTAGATGGCAGCCGCACTGAGAGGGGTGCAAACCAGAATAAATAAGTAGCGATAAAGATCTGATGTTGCGGTGTTCAGGTATTTGCAAGCGTATTATTAAGTCCAATGTGGTTCATATGTTAATTCACCTGCAGCATGTTCCCCAGACCCTGCTGGTGCAAATCATTCAGCTCAGACACATTTAGCGGAAGCCTGAAATGTGTCTCTTTACATAAGTAGAGGGGTCAGAAAGCCCCACACCCCTACACCGGACACACAATGACAACCCCCCCATTGGGTTAAGTATTGGTGAGTGAGGTAAATAATGCCGGAAGCAGACAGAGCAGGAGAGAGAAATAAATGTGGGAGAGGAGGAGGAGGAAGAGGAGGAGGAGCAGGAAATAAACTAAACTCTGGTAAACTGCACCTGCAGGGATCTCCTCCTGTGTATAATGAGAGTGTTTAATGAGTGCACACTGCTTAACGCCTCCGTGTGTCAGTGTGTGTGTGTCTTCTTGTGTGTGATAATTGAATAGAGACACAGTCTTTATTCCAGCCCCCAGCGCCGACACAGGGAAAATAACTCATGAACACATTTTGCATGTCTGCTGCTCATTTCTGTTGTTCAAGTTTTTCTCTCCTCTTCCCGGCGTTCGGTATGTAGAGTGCCCATTGACAAACTGGGGGAATAATATTAAGTTAAGTGGTCTAATAAAAATGGGAAATATGAATAATTAAAACATATTACTTCATCTAAATGCAGGTGGAGTATTAGTTCTGTGGCACGGAGGCCTAAATAAGCCACTCAGGCTGACTGAGAGTAAGCCTGTACGTTGTGGGAGTACTATGGGGCTTCCTGTAGGCTTAAACATACAACATAGTGCGTGTGTGTGTGTGTGTGTGTGTGTGTGTGTGTGTGTGTGTGTGTGTGTGTGTGTGTGTGTGTGTGTGTGTGTGTGTGTGTGCATGTGTGTGTGTTGTTGGGGGGGTGAAATGCAATGATGTAAACAAAAAATGCAATGAGACAGACGATGCAAAACAGGAAAACAGGGAAAGCACCAGACAATGAACAAATACAATTAATAGTGGGACAATGTAATGAGATGTTTATTGCATTGAGGAGACCAGGACATGAAAAAGGGGGATGTGAGGGAGGGATAAACGGTGAGAAGGGGGGGGGAGAGAGAAAGAGGGAGGGATGTAGGGGGGAGGTGGTTTCGAAGAGATGAGCAGCTCAATTTATCAAACCCCTTTGCTGGGGGAGACTAATTAATTTGTTTGTGTGATTGCTTTTTCACACAGTGCAGATATACACACACATATTCTCCAACATGCTCACACACACACTCACACCACGGCTAACCAACCCGACAGGCCTAAGCATACACACTGGCAAAGTGTACGGCTCACTTTCTTTATCTTTCTCCGTCTCTCTTTTAATATCTGGTTTCTCCTCACTATCTCGCTCTTCACTTCCTTGTCTTTTGTTTGGTTTTCCTCTTGTTAATACGCATGTTTCCACGCCAAATTAAGCTTTCAAATGGTCTCTTTTTCTCTGCTCTCCCTCGCTGTGCTCAATAAGTTTGTTATGTAAACTGCAACAAGGTAGGGGTTTTGGGGGTATTTTTACTGTACCTTTCAACAAAAGCATAGCCAATCAGAACTGATACTGAAAACACAGAAAAAGAAGGAGGTATATTGTTTGGTCACTGCTGAACTAGGATATTATTTTAATTAAATAAATAAATTGACTCACAGAATAATTCAAAACTGAAAATATCCCAGATAGAGATCAAAATGACAGGCTTACGTCAGCCCGTATTTACTTGCAAAAAATAACCCAATTAATGGGAAAAGCCAGAAAAGCACATAAAATAGTTTGATAGGTTTGTAAAGATTAAAATGTGTACTATACATATGTTTTGGTTTGCAATTATACAATATGAACAAGCTATCTTAAGCTAGTTTCCTACTGCGATACGAAAGCATCTTAGCACCTTTTAGCTAGCAGTTTTGTAGATGCTAACTTAGTCATCATTAGCTAACACTAAGCTATTTTTTTTTGAGCCGCGCTTATTCTGTTGGTTTTGTTGTTAGCAGTAACTGTTGGTTTAGCTAACTTTAATATGTTTGTGGCAAATATATAAATACTTTTTTCAAATGAATGTACTTTTAAGCTAACATTTCATGACTAACAATCATGGTTAATGGCCGAACCATTCATTCACTGATTCTAGGATAAGAAAATCATAATTTACTTGCCATGATCATCATTACTTAATTGTAGTAACGTCTATTTCTTGCCTGATGGAGCTGTGGGGCAGAGTGGTGGTAATGGATAGCTTAGTGATGGTGTGTCCAATCAGGTCGAAGGCAGGCCATTCATCATGCTTCAAACCTGTCGGCAGACACATAATAAACATAAGAATTTCATTAATAGCAATAATTATGAAGGGGGCATTTAAAACACAGATCAGCCTCATATGTGCCTCATATGTATCTATATATAACTAGCACTCATACAGACTTCTTTCACAGCAGATCATTTGACTTCTCAGGTTAGAAGGTAAGGTAAGGTATATTCAATCACATTTTCAGACACAGAGGCAATTCAAAGTGCTTTACATCGTCATTAACACTTAAGACAACAGAGAGGAACACAATAAATAAACATAAAGGAATAACAGATTCATAAAAACCATGCATAAAAGAGATGCGGAATAGTTTAAAAACAAAACTTCTGGACGTTTGTGAATCGAAGAAGAAGAATCAAAGGTGTTACTAATAACATTAAATATGGCTTTGTCCCATGCAAGTGTCCCAGTAAGTCATAACTGTGTTACAGTGAGCCGACATTCACATATAAACATGTTTTTTTAATAGTATTTTACCAACTCAAATTGTCTTTATTGGTTCTAAATCAATTATTAGATGGCATTTAAAGCAAAGTGTTTCCAGGCCTCTTGAGCTAAAATGAAGCACAGCTGTCTAATACCAACTAGTCTGAGAAAGAGAGAGATCAACCAATATATCAGAGTCCGCAAGGTCAACATTTCAATAGAGAGTAACTATGTAGGTCGCTGAACACCCACCAGACTCTGAAACCACCCAACCACCCGCTCGGCCGGCACTCAGACACACAAACAACCATAACACACACAATAACTAGCTCCCCACCACCTCCACACCCCCTTAATCCTTTGCAGGTGACTGCTGTGTCTGCTGGGTAGGGAGGAAGAGCCATAGGGAGAGGGCTTATTTGAAACAGGAGAGGGTGAGAAAGTATTTAAACTGCAGAAGCTGATTTCAGATAAGTAGTTTCTAAAAATGTTGCTAGTTTTAATGAAGATAGTATCACAGTGTGGTGAGATACCAATGTCATTGAGAATTATTTAAAATGTGTGGTTTCTTATGCTGTGTGATACATTGAGTTAAAAGGAAAGTTGGCTGTAGGCAAAAAGAATGTTGTTCTGTACTTTTGCTTTAGCAGGGGTGTTGTTAGTAGTCAAGTGGTTGACATTTTTCCTCTCCCTCCACCCAGCCTACCAGGAACTCGTATAAGTAAAGCTCTTGTTTTAATAAATAGCATAAAACAGAAACAATAGAATCCATTTGGAGAAAGATACTATTTTCCTGTGTAATCTACTGAATTGCAAGAATTGAAAGCAGAGTTACCAGCAGTCTTGGCAGGTTGTTCTCGAACACGGTTGCTAGCGTGTTTATAGGTGATAAGCAAAGACTGAGGGTTAAAACACTCTTGGCAAGCCTGGGCAATGTTGCAAACACTAATAGACGCAGAGGAAAGACACAAATATGCACATATGCTTGCACCTGTCTGGACATACCTCCTGGGCTGATGTGCTTTGGCCTCTGGTAACAGTTTAATTAAACTGCACATCACTATGTCGCACGCACAGTGTAATAAGGCAAAGACAAATTGTATTTCCCTGTAGTTATAAAAAGTCTCTCTTTATAGAGGCATATTTTTTGAATCCATCTCTTCACGGTTTCCTGTTTCGGTTTCCACTAGATTGGTTCCTTTTTTTCAACTGCATCTTGGGTTTTCTGCCTCTTTCTTTTTTACTTGTCTTTCTTTCTCTCTCACACACACATGCAGAATACTAAATATGCTAAATCATGCAATCTAAACTGTAAGGTGCAGAAGTTTTGCCTCCTTCTCTCCTCGTTCTCTGGTGTTATTAAGCTTTTCTGCAGAGCAGAGCAGTGTGTCTTCCACTGCTGGGTTGGAACTGCAGGGTCACACTGGAAAGCTAAAGCTTTACTCTTCAGAAGGGCGACTCTTTATCCTGACCTTCAGGATGCTCAGAGAGGGATAGGTCACAGCTCACAGAGGGCTGGGGGCAAGTCCATGTGAATCCGTATGTATGTATTTACGTTGCCAAAAACACAGTGCCAAGACTTCAGTGCCCATCAGGTGGTGAAGAGTGTAGTTTAATGAAAAAAGAGGCTTTATCTCACATCATACCAACATACACCGGCACAACTCGCTATCTCCTAACTGGTCAGACAAGTAAAAAAAGGTGTCTGGATCACTTGGCTTGCAGCCACAAACAAACTGAGCGTTAACACACACAATCAACATCACACACCTCTGGCCACCGGTGCCTGGGTGAACCGGAGGGGCAATAATTGAAAGCTGGCTCGCTTCAGAGAGCATGACACAAAACCAAGAGGGGAACCAAGAGCTTTTTCGCACTGTTTATATGCGGGAGTTGGTAGGAACTTGGGATAGGTCAGAGGGGGTGTCTGGCCCTGCCCAGGGGTGGGGTAAAGGCAGAGAGGGGGCAGGGAGAGGGTTAAGTCCTGGCTGCCATGGCTAATGCCTCAATCTTCTTGCCTCCCTCGCTACAAAAACACAGGATCAACAAAGACAGGATCAACAAAGCTCCAGCCAAAATCCTCCGACGCACTGACACAGAAAATTCCCAGTCCTCCCCAGGCCGCACAGGGAACAGCAAACACACACACACATACACACACATATCTCCGACTGCTTAGGGAACAACAAACAAAGGCGGTAAATACAGCTGCAGACGGCTGGGCAGATAACAGCCAATCCCTATCCCCAACTTGCTCCGTGGCTCAGTGGCTACTGACTGCCCTCTGCAGCTCAATGCCTTGGCCATGCCTTCTACACAGCACAAACACCTGCTGCTTAATGCTTCAACTCCCTCAATCACAGCAGAGCTTCTCCTGTTGCACGAAACTTCCCTCCATTTGAAGCTATTTTTGACATGTTTTTGTAGTTTATAACATGTTTGCAGCTGTAAAACTTAATTTTGCAGTTTGCAGTGTCATCATTTCTGCATACACAGGTCTAAGAATGTTCATACAGTACAGTATTGACTGTTCACAAACAGTGAATAAAAGGCTATTTAGAGATAGAGAGAGAAAGAGAGAGGCAGAGAGTATTAAAAAGAGAGCAGGAGGAGGAGGTTGGAGGTTCGGCAGCCCTGCATGCAGAGGGTGTTTGATGTAATCCAGGAAGTTAGTTCAGTAACTCCATCCCTCCATCCCTCCGTCTTAGTGAAGGACAGGAGAAGGAGGGATGAAGGAGGCCCTTGTCTGGAGAGCCAGGGGTTTTCCACATCTGTCCTCCGCATTGTAGCCAGCCTCTCTAAACAGCCCAGGAGTCTGTTATGGCTGGGGGAGGCACACACACACACACACACACACACACACACACACACACACACACACACACACACACACACACACACACACACACACACACACACACACACACACACACACACACACACACACACACACACACACACACACACACACACACACACACACACACACACACACACACACACACACACACACACACACACACACACACACATACATACACACACACACACACACACACACACACACACACACACACACACACACACACACACACACAGCAGCTATGTCTGAGTGAGCCTTGTGGAACGCTTTAACACTGATTGCAGTTAAGCGTTAAATCATCCATACTAAAGTTACCAGTCAGAGAAAACACATCAGGACACAATTGATAGCTGGGCGATGTCTGTGTTCGGTGTGTGTGTGTGTGTGTGTGTGTGTGTGTGTGTGTGTGTGTGTGTGTGTGTCTGTATGTGTGTGTGTGTGTGTGTGTGTGTGTGTGTGTGTGTGTGTGTGTGTGTGTGTGTGTGTGTGTGTGTGTGTGTGTGTGTGTGTGTGTGTGTGTGTGTGTGTGTGTGTGTGTGTGTGTGTGTGTGTGTGTGTGTGTGTGTGTGTGTGTGTGTGTGTAAGTGTGTGTGTGTGTGTGTGTGTGTGTGTGTGTGTGTGTGTGTGTGTGTGTGTGTGTGTGTGTGTGTGTGTGTGTGTGTGTTATGAAACACCAGTCACGCAACACTGCCCTGCCTGCTGAAGGGATCCTTGTCTTTCTTTTTTCCTGTGGAATGCCCTCAAACACGCACTTGCCTTTCTTTGGGAAATATGACAGGTTGCCCCCCCCAAACCCCACTCCACTGTGTACCACCAACAACCTACTACCCACCCACCCCCACTGCCAAACCCCTTCAGCTGTAACCTGGCAACTCTATCATACTTTCAGTGGGTAGGTGCCACATAAACAGATTCACCATCACATCCTGCAGCATAACTCATGCACTCTGTCAGCTAGGCTCAAAAGTCAGGCCTGGGGCAAGAGCTGCAGGGAGTGAGAACTCATTCATAGCTGCTCATTTGTGCCTCTTGTGGTTGCAAAGGAGAATGACGGTAAATAATGTGTAGTGTACTGAGTGGAAATTTGGTGAGATTAAGATACAAAATTTCACTTATTTTAAGAGAAAAATTGACAATTCTGGCAACAGGAAACCAAGTCCAACTTCAATTTGAACCCAAAGTTACACATCAAATGTTGCAAGAGCGCCTTCTTCAATTTATATTAAATGGTCCTTGCACAATGCAGGGCATTTTATTTCTTGTCTAGAATTTCCTCAGAGTCAATTTCTTAGCAAAGCAGTCACTCAACATTATTTCTTTCCATTCTCTCCATTTCAACCATTTGATGCTCATCTCAGCAGGCTGACATGTCATTGTAGTGGGCGTTTGACAGTCAAACACATTTCAATGTAATTGCCACCTCATAACGTCATAATTACCATAGACGCAACAGCACTCACTTCTGAGAGGCTTGACAATAATGGGAAAGCTGTAATGATAGGTGTGTATCATGCGAGCACACACACACATCGACACGCACACGCGCAGGCCAAAACAGTATTGTTCCCACATGTCTACCCTGGCCCTGGCCCTGGCCCTGCTTTTTTTGCCGTTTCTCTTCATGTAGATATCTCCCATTTAATTCAATTAAAACTTTTAAACAACCTAATTGGAAACAACTGCCTGGAAAAATTAAATTACATAAACAAAACTATTCTGACAGATTACGTCTAATATTAGGCATCTGGGCCTTATTAGGCTCCAGTAATAACAGCACCAGCACACGGGAAGGACAGGGGAGCAAGCCATTTTCTGCTGTATTAGCTTTGACTGCCCTCGCAACGAGAAGGTGGGTTGTGGGTGTGTGTGTGTGTGTGTGTGTGTGTGTGTGTGTGTGTGTGTGTGTGTGTGTGTGTGTGTGTGTGTGTGTGTGTGTGTGTGTGTGTGTGTGTGTGTGTGTGTGTGTGTGTGTGTGTGTGTGTGTGTGTGTGTGTGTGTGTGTGTGTGTGTGTGTGTGTGTGTGTGTGTGTGTGTGAGCTGTGCACCCCACAACAGAGCAGTGTTTATTTATTAGAGCAGGAGCAGACATTAAACCCAAACAGGCCTCGAGTAGAGCTCAATTCTTTCTTCCCTCCCTCTGGCCCGATTAAGAACATATGGAAATGGGGCACGCTAAAGGTGAAAGAGAGGGGAGGGGAACGCCTGTGACACATATGTGAAAAGTGTCAGCAACAACTATGTATATGCCTTCCTTGGTGCTTTTAAGTAGAGCTTTGTAAACTTGAAAAAAGAAATCTGGGTTTCTGCTCTCTTATAGCTGTCATGGAATGTATTCGCTGAAAGAGTAATGCTCTAGCACAGTACACCTGTACATTGTCAGGTTTGTCTGCAGCCCTGCCATACAAGGTGTTCCTGTATGCTGGCTTTCAGTAAGCAATGGGTGGGCTGAGAGCTTTTTCTAGTGGCAGGTAGTGACTTGTATCAAAAACCAGCAGGGCTGAAGACGCGGCCCAATGCCGGTCCGCACTTTTAAGAGCCGCTGTTGCAGCTGTTGTCAAGGTCAACACTTTCTCTTAAGCCTTCTCTCTCTCAAACTTTCCCTCTGATCTCCAACTGACCCTCAAACTGCCTCTCGCTGTCTGCCTCTCTCTCTATCTCTCCACTCTCTCTCGCTCTCTGCCTCCCCTGCTGTGGTTTCAGCCCATGTCATCACATCAGAGTCGACAGCTCTAATCACTGTGCAGAGCGGACAGGCTGTAAAACATGGCAGGGACTGACAGCAGGGCTCAACACACACACCTTTCATCTTCCTTTACCAGCACGCAGACTCTCACATATACATATAACAAACGCGTCTAAATACACAGTACACACATCTGCGCAAATGCGTGCACGGCACGCACAAACAAACGCAGTACACAAACTCAAGGAGACCTCGTGTTTCGGAGGTCCCTCTCGGGTGTGTACTCATGGTTTCCCGCCTGTGTTCTTCCCTAACCCCAAACACGAGGTTGCTCTATGGAGGTTGGGGGGGAGCAGGAAAAGGGAGGATCTGTCAATCAATGTCTGATCCACCTAATCCTCAGGTAAGACAGGAGCTTTACCACGGAAGACTGTCGCAGGCCAGACAGAATAAAAGGAAACCCACACACACACAAACATCTGACCCTAGTGTCTCACATCTTCTATACCATCTGAATTAATCGATTGTGTCACCAGCGAAAATAGATGTGTTTTTTGGACTTATCAGAAACTAAATCTGAGGCCCTGTATTTTCTCATAAAGACTACTGTGTACAGTATTTGAAGCTTCAAAAAAGCAGATACTATGTTTTTTGTTGATGTATAAGTGTGGCTCTATGCTTTTATACATGCACACACATCCAAGATTTGAGTAACAGCAGCGAGTCCTTTGTCAGGATGCACAATTGGTTGCTGTGAGAGGCTGGTTTAAACAGCTTCAATGTGTGCTGTAAAATAAGTCAAAGCTGAATACAAAAAAAAAGCCTTTTCAATGTTTATCTTTAGAGACAAGGTTTTAGAGGAGCGCAATCAAAACTGTTTTGGGTATTTATGAGTTGTGCCATTCAAAACAAGCACATTTTTTAGTTTTATATAGGTATTCAAATTATTTTTTAAGCTTGGCAAAGGAGAAAGGACCAGTGCCTCTCAAGGTTGGACTGATTGTAGTTGAAGTGGATTGGTGTCCTTGCACTGTCCAGTCCTTGTATTCTCTTTAGTGTTTGTGAAGCTGTTTCTGTCTGTGAGTATGTGTGTGGGTATGTGTGTGTGTGTGTGTGGGTATGTGTGTGTGTGTGTGTGTGTGTGTGTGTGTGTGTGTGTGTGTGTGTGTGTGTGTGTGTGTGTGTGTGTGTGTGTGTGTGTGTGTGTGTGTGTGTGTGTGTGTGTGTGTGTGTGTGTGTGTGTGTGTGTGTGTGTGTGTGTGTGTGTGTGTGTGTGTGTGTGTGTGTGTGTGTGTGTGTGTGTGTGTGTGTGTGTGAAAACAAAACATTTGTATTGACACACAGCGCTCACAACACAAAAGAAGTCTGAATTCATAATTTCATTAAAGGACACTTAAGCATTCAGCAAGACAATGACAATGAATACAGGTTGAAGTCTTGAAAAGTTTTAACTGTTTTACTCAAACTCAGATGTACAATACAAGCTTCACGCAAATAACTCCTCATTAAAAAGTGACTGCTATTGTGTTTTTACATGCACGATTCATCACCAAAACTTCTGCAAAACAATATTCACAAACATGTTTCACAAATAAAAAAAGATAACCGTTGACAAAGAATTGGATTGGTTAAAACATCTTCAACTGTTTGTCCTTGAGCATTATTCGAGTACAGACTACTATTGATGCATTCCCTCTAAAATGTAGCCATGAGGGAAGATTGAGATCTTTTAAACCACCTGAGCACCAGACGAAACCTTTATTCACTGACTCAGTGTTGGCCGTGTCTGGTCCTTAGAAGGAGGAGGAAGGCTACTTCTTTTTTAACTGTTTAACTTACAGGAACAACAACATGTGTTACTTTTACAAGAACATCCATTATCCAATTAATACCCAGCGATTAGGAGGGAAAGATAATGGCAAGAGTAAGTTTTAGCAAACAGATAAAAAAAGAAGTTTTAATATACTGTACCTGCAGTAAGTCATACAGTAAGCATACCATCTCTCCTGTAACCAAATGCACGTAGGGGACAGTTTAAGTGATGCGCGTATCCTTTTCAATGTCGCCCAAGGGTCCAGTGGGTGAGAGAGAGTGAGAGGGTGGACCTGTGTGTGTGTGCGTGTGTGCATGTGTGTGTGTATGTATGTGTGTGTGTGTGTGCGTGGTGCGTGTCAGGAAACAGGATGGCTTCAGAAGATTTATCACGGCTTGATCAGGTTGCGAGTGAGTTACTGCTGTTACACCCCCTCCCCCCCCCTCCTCAGCCCAGGGGCCAGGGTGGTATATCAACCTCTATATGACACATGTACACACGCACGCTCACATTCCCGTACACACGCATGTTCGCACACATGGCGGGGCAGTATATCAGCGTGTCTGTGACAGGCTCTGTGTGTGTCTCTCCCATCATCTGGCCATTAGACAGTAATGGCTGGGAGAGGAGAGTAGGGTTTCCCTGTGGGCTCAATACAACAGCATTTATTACATACAACAGAAGCACCATCCTGGCCCTGCCACTCACTGCAGAGACAGAGGAGGAGGAGGGGGGAGGGAGGGAGGGAGGGAGGGAAGGACAAAAAAGGCAGCGATAAAGAGGAGGGAGTGCAGTGGAAAGGTAGCATGTCAGGGGAACTTTGTGTACTCTCTTGTTTATCTTGATGCTACTTGAAGAGAGACAGAGTAATTCAATAAAACATACCCTCGCTCAATAGACTTTTTGATCACAGCAGACATTTGTCCTCGTCACAGTAGGAAGAGAACAGTGTTGCTAATGGATCTGTTCTTTCATGCTTCCCAGTAGCCCGTGACAGTGTGACAGTGAGCCAGCATGCACAACACGGGATCCTGAAACTAAAGCAGCTAAATGAAAAGGAAATTCACTCATCACTACTTTTATTATTTACACCTGTGCTTTTGCTGTTATGACATACAGTATGTCCATTAAAAGGCTTATTGAGACACATAGGGGGTTTCTGATATTAGGCATACTTAAAATAGATAAAATTGAGTTTGGTGTTTAACTGACTTAAAAGTAGAAGTTTGTTGATCCTTATTTTTTGTGAATTTTGAAGTACGTTTTCCCCCTCGGCCTGTATGCTAAGCTAAGCAAACCACGTAACATCTCCAGCTTTGTTCATAAAGGGCCAGTGTGTAGGATAGAGTAATACTGTATGGAAATGAAACATAATAACTGTTTATAAGTGTATGAATGTTGTGTTTATTCATTAGCATAGAACAAAATAATTGAAATAAGTGAATTTTCCAAAATGTCAAACTATGATGTTGAAGCAACTGACTGAAGACAATCTCGGGAAATTCAAAATGCCATTATGTTGCATTTTGTTACGTTGGAAACCACAAAACAGGGTTAGGGTGAATATTAACATAAAACAAAAAAAAGTATGAAACAAAACTATTGGAAATAATGAAATATGGCAGATTTGATGACAGATATGAAATCCCTTCCTGTGCTCCTGATACTGTTCAAGTTCCCCTGAGCGAACCTCCTCTCTCAACCCCACGACAGGATTAAGAGGCGTGAAAAAGAAGGGTTTCACATGCGGGACACAGGGATGTACATCATGTTAGCATCGCACAAAACATGTGCGAATGGGCTGTAATTCCCCAGTTTAAGTCCCTTATTTCCATTTTGTCATGTCTGAGCGCCTGTCATGCTTTTGAACAAACATTGACATAATTAAAATGCAAATGCAGTTTGGTGGTGGAGGAGACAGAGAGAGATCTCTAAGCTGATATGCACACAGATACAGAAGAACAGAAGAAGAAACACACACACACACACACAAACCCTTACAGACAACACACACAAGCAAAATCTCTGCGTGTCGATATAGCAATCGTTGATAACGGTTTAGAACAAATTTGCAGTTTGTGCAGAAAACTATTGAGGAGCGTGTAAGTGGGTTTTTGTGCTGATCCTCTGAGTGCACTGTTTTGTACGTCTGTATACGTGCGTACACACACACACACACACACACACACACACACACACACACACACACACACACACACACACACACACACACACACACTGTCTCTGGCCTTTATTAAGAGCAGTTGTTTGATGAGAAAAGGAGCTGGCCTTCACTCCAGGGCCCGGCAGAAGCCTGGGGAGTGGGTAAGTGGGTTAACCCAGAGGCCCAGACAAAACCTGAGGAATGAATAAGTGGGTCACCCGCCCTCAACTCAACACTCAAAGGATCTACTTTGACTCCTCTCCCTTTTATTATTAGAGCTGGTCTAATGTGTGAGGGGACCTCAGGAAGGAACACAGCACTCCTCATACATGCATGAGCAGGAGAGTGTGTATGGGAATGTGCATTGCTCTGCGTATTTGTTCTTGCAACTATGGCACAGAAAATGCAGGGGTCCTTGAAGACACAGAGAAAATAAGCACCAAGTTCAATGCTGCTACACAGAAATGTAGTGCTGCTATAGTGTGAACAACATATGAAGACGCTGATACAGAAGCAGAGTGGCGTCTTATGTGAAGGATCCTTACGTTTGGGCCACCATGGGGCCAGGCATGTTGAGAGAGAAAAGGTAAAGAAAGGCAGTTAGGTTGCTGTCATTCAGCCCAGGCTTAGCTCAAATACTCCTAATAAATGTTTTTTTTTTTAACATTGCACATTTTCTGTCATGAACTATTGTATGCCGATTGCTCAAAAACCGCAAACATGTCACTTGTTAGTCGCTTTTGATAAAAGCGTCTAAGAATACATACATTCAGTACTGTGGGCAATCCTCACAGGAGCAATTTGGGGTGGAGTGTCTGGCCCAGGCACACAACAACAGTGGGACTCGAACTTGCTCTACCCTGATCCAAGATCAGCGCACTATCCAACTGAGCCACAGCCTCCACTGATAGTTTACACGTGGTAGTATGAGTAACTTATAAGAGTTGTCATGTCAAAGTGACACATTTAACAGATATCAGAGACTCAGTGTTCCTTTAAACTTAAGAATTTGTCTTTTTGCGATGTTTCTGTTACGATCTGTCTGTGTTGTGTTTTTGTCATGTCTGGTTCTGTCTTTGGTTTCCTGTCTCTGTGTTTCCCCTCCCATCTTCTCTGTTTCTGCTGATTGTGTGCCCTGGTGTTGTCTCCTCCCCTCTCACCTGTGTCTTGTTCAGTTGGTTGATTAGTTTGTGTGCATTTAGGCTCTGGTTTTTCTGTTGGTCTTTGTGGGATTATTGATGATGTTGGAAGGTTCTTTGTTCAGAGGGATGTTTGTGTTTTTTGCCTTGCCTTATTTTTACTTTGTTGCTAGTTTTTGCAATAAAACTATTTTTGAATTTGGATATTCTGCTTTTGGGTCCTGTGTACCTTGCCCTCCAGCCGTGACAGAATAATCCAACCAAAAGATGGACTCAGCAGACAGCCTGTACGAGGTGATGTACAATTTGACATGCTTTAAAAAAGCCTGTCGATAGGCCTCCAGTAGTGAAGAGAGGCAGTCTATTATCTCAACGGCACGCCAAGAAGTAACCTCAAGGCCCTGGTTAAGGGAGTTAAGGGAGTGGGTGGAAGACTTCTTTGGCAGCTTTGAGGTCAAACCTGTTTCCCGGGCCTGCTAGCCCCTGGCATGCTAGCCCCCTGCCAGCCATAGTTCCCAAAAAGGCTCCTTTCAAGGACCCTTTTGCTGGGTCTCGTCTGGCCTTTGGAGGACCTCTGAGCCTCCACAAGGCTTCAAGGCAGCATGGAAGGAAACGCAAGGCCAGGATACCAGCCCCAGCAGCCATGGTTCCGACTCCGGTCCCAGCCCCAGCAGCCATGGTTCCGGCTCCGGTCCCGGCCCCAGCAGCCATGGTCCCAGTCCCAGAAGACATGGTTCAGGCCCTGGTTCCGGCCCCAGCAGCCATGGTCCCTCCTCTAGTCCCAACTCAAGTCCCTACTAAATTCCCTTTTCTAGTCCCTCCTCTAGTCCCTCCTCTAGTCCCTTCTTTAGTCCCTTCTCTAGTCCCATCTCTAGTCCCATCTCCAGTCCCTACTCTAGTCCCTACTCTAGTCCCTACTCTAGTCCCTTCTCTAGTCCCTTCTCAAGTCCCATCTCAAGTCCCTCCTCTAGTCCCTTCCCAAGTCCCTCCTCTAGTCCCTTCCCAAGTCCCTCCTCTAGTCCCTTCTTTAGTCCCTTCTTTAGTCCATTCTCTAGTCCCCTCTCTAGTCCCCACTCTAGTCCCTACTCTAGTCCCCTCTCGAGTCTCCTCTCTCGTCCCCTCTCCAGTTTCCTCTCAAGTCACCTCTCGAGTCTTCTCTCGTCCCCTCTCAAGTCACCTCTCGAGTCTCCTCTCAAGACCCCTCTCAAGTCACCTCTCGAGTCTTCTCTCGAGTTCCGTCTCAAGTCACCTCTCGAGTCCCCTCTCAAGTCCCTACCCAATGTCCTGGTCCGTTGGAGGTTCCGCTGGGGGTCCTGCCTACTCCATGTCCTGTCCCGTTGGGGGTCCCGCCGACTACTCTCCTGCCAGGGGTCCTGCCAACCCTATGTCCTGTCCCGTTGGGGGTCCCGCCGACTACTATTCTGCCGGGGGTCCTGCCAATCCTATGTCCTGTGCCATTGGAGGTTCCGCTGGGGGTCCTGCCAGCTCCATGTCCAGTCCCGTTGGAGGTTCCGCCGACTATTCTTCTGCCGGGGGTCCTGCCAAAACGATGTCCTGTCCCGTTGGAGGTCCCGCCAACTACTCTTCTGCAAGGGGTCCTGCCAATCCTATGTCCTGTCCCTCTGGGGGTCCCGCCGACAACTCTTCTGCCAACCCCTTGTCCTGTTCCGTTGGAGGCCCCGCCATCACCTGTCTCGCCGGGGGTCCTGCCAACTCCTGGTCCTCTTCCGTGGGGGATCCTGCCGAAGCCTGTCCCACCGGCTCCGGTTCCTGTTCAGCCGACACCGGGTCCTGCCCGGCCTCCGGAGCTGTCTAGTCTTCGCCCTCGAGCCCGGCCCCCTGAGAGCCGCGGTCTTCGCCCTCGAGCCCGGCCCCCTGAGAGCCGCAGTCTTCTCGAGTCCGTCCCCCTGAATGCCGCGGTCTTCGCCCTCGGGCCCGGCCCCCTGACTCTTCCTGCCGCGGTCCTCGCCCTCGGGCCCGGCCCCCTGACTCTTCCGGCCGCTGGCTTCGCCCTCGTGCCCGGCCCCCTGAATTCGCCCGCTGTGGCCTTCGCCCCTTTGTGGACTCTGCTTTGCCCCCGGGCCGTCCGCCCGAGTCCCCCTCCTTGAACTCTGCCTTGCCCCCGGGCCGTCCGCCCGAGACCCCCTCCATGGACTCTGCCTTGTCCCCGGGTCATCCGCCCGAGACCACCTTCCGGGTCCTCCGCTGTGCCCCTGGGCTGTCGGCCCAAGCCCATCCTCCGGACCCCCTCCACCCGCCCTTTTGGCCCTGGTTTTGTGTCCCCCCTCCGGTCCCCCTCCACCCACCCTGCTGGACGTTTTTTGGACTTTTTAAGGACGTCTGGGATCCGTTCCTTGAGGGGGGGGGTAATGTTACGATCTGTCTGTGTTGTGTTTTTGTCATGTCTGGTTCTGTCTTTGGTTTCCTGTCTCTGTGTTTCCCCTCCCGTCTTGTCTGTTTCTGCTGATTGTGTGCCCCGGTGTTGTCTCCTCCCCTCTCGCCTGTGTCTTGTTCAGTTGATTAGTTTGTGTGCATTCAGGCTCTGGTTTTTCTGTTGCTCTTTGTGGGATTATTGATGTTGTTGGAAGGTTCTTTGTTCAGAGGGATTTTTGTGTTTTTTGCCTTGCCTTATTTTTACTTTGTTGCTAGTTTTTGCAATAAAACAATTTTTAAATTTGGATATTCTGCTTTTGGGTCCTGTGTACCTTGCCCTCCAGCCGTGACAGTTTCCTTTAGGTTTTTTATGACTGGTTGCATGTCTCGCCCTTACATATATAGTTATTGCCCCTGTCAGTCACTCCGAACGTTTCCCCTTGTATCTCCACTACCAACTAACAGACGAAGGCAAAAGTGGCCAAAGGTCTTTGACAATAGTATAAAACATTTGTGTTACTTTGAGCACATTTTCACCAATTTGACTGATCTCAAACACAATCAAAAATGAAGGTCTGGCTGATTATAAAAGTGAATCTGTACACCATTTTGTATTATATGTCTGTCCTTGAAACATAGAAACCTTTGACACTTATGGTAATCTTGTGAATTTACCAGTCCTGAAAAACACCAACTGTATCCAGTCATAACTCTTTTGATAATTGTATGGAAGTATGTGCATCAAAAGAAAGCAGCAAAGCAGATTATTGAAAGCTTGATCTCTGGGGTTAGTTATCACTTATTTTTTGATCTTCTCTAGGAACACTATATCAGTAAGTTATCAAAAGAGCACTGTCAGGGTCTTATTCCATTGGTTAACATCACTTCAGTTTTGAACGCCACCTATGGGTTGTTTCTGTCTACTGCTGTTACTAATCAGTCGTGCCTTATCTCAAGAGCAAAGAACACCAGTGCTAGTATTCTGCTATAACACATCCAGGAAGTAAAGCCTAACAACCACAGTGAGAAGTCTTCACCACAGCACGGTGAACAAAACACACACAAACACACACACACATGCATACACACAGAAGCACATACTTCAGTGGGGAGATCAGCAGCCGGATCAAGTGTAAAGTCTCTTGTGTCATGGAAAGGCCTTTGATGAAGAAGAACACAAACAGAGAAACCACACCAACATATAACACACACAAGCCAATTCACTAATTTCCCACTAACTGTAATTATGTTCTCACCACATAAGATTGACTTTGATTCATCTGGTAGCATCCAGTTTCCTGTCATTTGTGAGGCATTGCGAGATTAATGAATGACTTTTACTCCACTAATTTTGAGTGACGTCCACCGTGCACGAGCGCAAACACACACACACACACACACACACACACACACACACACACACACACACACACACACACACAGTTCCCACATAAACAAACAGAGCGGGTCTTTGTATTCTGCTGCACATCACCACAACACAGAGCAACAGTCCCTGAGGTAACGGCCAAAATAAAGATCTCATTACTTTACTCTCTCTCTCTCTCTCTCTCCATGGCTTGTCAGCTGCCAGACCCTGACGTCTCCTTTCATGTTGGCCAGGCCTCTGAGAGGAGCTGAGAGATGCTGAGAGGCGCACAGAGCCTCCCAGGGCTTTGAGCAGCGTTTGATTCCTGCTAGATAATAGCTGGTTCACTGTCAGCCCCGGGATGATCAGTTAAATCCTTAATCACTGCCTGTCCACTTGCATGACAGTTATTTTAGGGCCTTTTTCTGGACCTTCTCTCCTCTCTTTCCAGCTGTACACCTCTCTCTCCATCTCTCCCTCCTGTGAAAGGTAGTCCAACACAAGAGAACATCATGCTGTGGACGGGTTTAGGGGGGATAAGAGGACAGATGGGGTTTGATGCAGCTTCATTTCTGCATATAGTTGGTGTTAAAGGTCACCTATTGTGCAAAATCCACTTTTTTGACATCTTTTATGCATAAACATGTGTCCCCCATATGTAAATAGATTCTGAAAGTTTCAGGAAACAAGATTCACTCACTTTTTGTCCTGATCCATTTATATAAAAACCTGTCTGAAAATGAGCTGATCAGATTTTGGCCACTTGATGATGTCATAACAACTTTTTGGGCTTTTGTAACCATTAGCCAATCACCAACCAAGGTAACCCCCACCTTATCACCTGAATCTCCTCCTAGAGCACCATTGTGTTCTTTTTAACCAAATGTCTCTCAAAGGGGCGTGGGGAGGGGCTCCTTATTTTCATCTAAAGTAACAGACAGAGAATCAGCACTTTTGTAACAGGGCTGAAACAGAGGGGATTATGGGATGCTACAATGCATGATCTGTTTGGTATTTCGAGCCAAACACTTTAGAGACATGTTTTGTATATATCTGAGACATTTAATATATTGATGAAAAACAGTATAATAGGGGACCTTTAGGATATATATTTTGTGTGACTATGGCGCATTCCTTCTGCATGTAGGGGGTAAAAGAAGGGCAGAGACAGGTGAAGGCAGAGGGGGGTTGGCACCAAAAGGAGTAAAGACAAGTGCAAAGAGCAAACTGAGAGGAGCTCGTCTTTGACCTGTCAGCCTGAAGACAAGAAGAAGAAGGACCCGCTCTCTTTCTGCTCGGCTCTCCTATACCTGCCTGTTTTTAAAAGGACATTCAAAGCGGGGCAGAGAGACAGTGAGGCGTTGTCTGTCAGTTTGTCCTGTAACCGTGTCACAGGTTGAGCGGGGAGACGAACATTCGATGTTCATGTCCGATCCAGGGCCTTGATCAAGGCTCCTCCACAGCCAGGTGCTGCCACCGCTGACAGCCTCACCTCCACCCCCCAACCCCCCACTGTCTGGAGGATGGAGGGCATTTCACTTTGACAAAGACAGAAATGTGGGGGTTGGTGGGGGATACTTGAAGTGAAGTTTGACTACATAGGAATCACAGAAACTTTTGGACAGCCTGGACATTGACGTTGTTGAGTGTGTGCTAAGTTATCAGATCTTTGAAGTTCCCGTAACGTGAAAGGAAGCTTCAGGGTTACAGTTTGGCTGCACTTGAAGGAAGTTCAGTATGTGGAGTCAAGTTTTAAGTATATTATTTTATTTACCAATGAATATGTATTTGGGTTGTGAGAAAAAAGACAGGTTTGGTTGCTGAGAGCTTTAAGAATCAATGTAATTAGTTTGGGGATTTTAGCATGTTACACAGATATCCATCCATCCATCCATCTTCTCCCGCTTATCCGTGGTCGGGTCGCGGAGGTAGCAGTTCCAGCAGAGAGCCCAAAACTTCCCTTTCCCTGGCCACATCAACCAGCTCTGACTGGGGGATCCCAAGGCGCTCCCAGGCCAGCGAAGAGATATAATCCCTCCACCTGGTCCTAGGTCTACCCCTCGGTCTCTTCCCAGCTGGACGTGCATGGAACACCTCCCTAGGGAGGCGCCCAGGTGGCATCCTAACTAGGTGCCCGAACCACCTCAACTGGCTCCTTTCGACGCGAAGGAGGAGCGGTTCAACTCAGAGTCCCTCCCGGATGACTGAACTTCTCACCTTATCCCTAAGGGAGACGCCAGCCACCCTGCGGAGAAAACCCATCTCGGCCGCTTGTACCCTCGATCTCGTTCTTTCGGTCATGACCCATCCTTCATGACCATAGGTGAGGGTAGGAACAAAAATGGCGCGGTAGACAGAGAGCTTTGCCTTCTGGCTCAGCTCCCTTTTTGTCATAACGGTGCGGTAAAGCGACTGCAGTACCGCTCCCACTGCTACGATTCTC
>NC_136903.1:78323299-78350799 GCF_949606895.1 Notothenia rossii | reverse complement strand
TCGTAACTTAATTACATGGAAAAAAAAGAAAACTGTAAATTGAGTTTTTATTGTTTATCATAAATGTATGTGTAATTCCTGTTTTATGATAATTATAATCCCTGCTTTATCTCTCTCCTCTTCCTCATCTCCTTTATCTCCTTCTCCTCAGAGGGTAGTGGTCCATGCTGAAAGCTCCTGCCATCTTACCTAGCAGGTTGTTCAGCCTCCCTCCCGCAGTCAGGCATGTGCACACACAAGCGCACACACACACACACACGCGCACACACGCACACACAGTAGCAATTATGGCAATCAGCAAGCCGACCCAATTAGTGTTTCCTGCTTGTTAAGCCCTAGGGGTTGGCTGCCCGACCACCTCACTTTGCATAACTTAATCTGCAATGACAGGGTGTGACACCCAGACTTCTGACCCTACCAGCAGCTTGTGTGCGGGTGTGTACGTGTGTTCGTCTGTGAGTGTATGTGTGAGAACCCAGAATTGTCCAACCCATGCGTGGTTACAATTTACATTCGCCAAATTGCTCCCAGGCTGCGGCTGGCTCAGCCCGGCTTGTGAGTTCTGGATCCAGGGGAGGAGCTCTGTTTCTGGGAGTGATTGTGGAGCAGGCTCCCTTCTCCTGTGGGGCTCTCCTCTGTCTGAGCTGGTTAAAGGTTGATGGACAACTCTGTTAATATGCAGCTAGTGAAGAGAGGCAACACCAGGTCTTTCCTGTTGTCCACGATAAACATCAGCTGAACAAACACACACACACGGACACCATACTCTCACTCGTCGACTGTGTGTAGGTGGAGACTGAAGGAAAACTTCTACTGCCATGTTTAAACCAGGCTCCTTTGAGCAAGTGCCACGATAGTAAAATTTGTTTCATGGTCAAACACTTGTGCTGTTATGAAGTGTACCGGAGGCCCGCCCCTTCTCAGTGAGTGGTTGCCCCGTGACACATGTTGCTAGGCATTAAACCTGACAGAAACCATGGTTACTGGACACAAAAGCACTATTGTGGAGGTGTGTTTGATCTCAGTTTGGTGTGTGCGTGTGTGAACTCGGTGTGAACTGCATGGAGTCTGCGGAAGCTTTCTGCGAGGGGAACAAAAGCACAGCGGAGTGTGTGAGTGTGGCCATCACCCTGATTGCAGAGAGAAGGAAGCAAAACAACAAGTTATATCTCCTTCAGCGCTCCGAGTTTCTCTCCTCTCCCTCCTTTTTTTTAATTCTCGGTTTTGCGTTCTTTCGTGCCTTGACTAATTGTTTTTTGTTGTTTTTTTCTCTTCTTCTTGAGTTCAGAACTGGCAGAAGCGAGGAAAGAATAGCGGCGTGTATTTTGTACGGGTATCTCCCCGGTGCCTATTCCATTAAAGGCAGACTGATAAACAGGCTAGGATAATTAAAGGGGAGTGATAAATAGTGCTGCCTTAATTAAAGGGGAGTGATGAGGACACGTGTCGAAATGTTTTGTTAGCGGGCCGACGGACAGATGAAGGAAGAGAGTAATTGCTTTGGATTAATTATTTGGATACGGGCGCCGAGAGGGTACACACATCTCTTGAGGGCTCTTTCAGGATGGAGGGGGAGATGAGGAAGAGTAGAAGGATGGTTTCAAGAAAAGATTCACTCCATCTCTCTTCAAGCCAAGAACAGCACAAACGTCAACCATGAGGGTGAGACTTTATTATTAGAGTCCTGTTTTCTTTGGTATTTTCATCTTTATTCATCAAGGAAAAGATGTCTGAGAACGACTTTCCAGCAACACATTTGTATACAAGCACACGCTTTCACACCTGGAAGCTTCCCAGTACAACCACTCAACTGGTGACCACCGGGCAGCAGTCAGAGGTCAATCGCCTCGACATTTCAATTCCAATTTCTCTCCGAATTTGGAAAATATTACTCTCAAGTGGATGGACCTACTTGCATTCATGAAGAAAAAGCCATCTCGTGTTATTCAAACATGAAATTCTGTGATTCCAAACTCTCTTCTCTCATTTATTACAAGAACGAGTAAATACTTACTTCATTAGACATCCCTCATCAAAGATGAATATTGTAAGAACACCAAATATACCAATGTAAAGCTCAATGAGAATAAATAACAACCTTCACTGAGTGTTGTTTTTCCCACATAATCCCGGTCATAGAGGGCAGATGCAGCTCATCCAGTTAAACAGCAATAGATTCACTCATTTACCCGGCCAGTACAACAACATTAAAACCACTGGAGTCATTGTACAAACACACACTCAAAATACTGGACATCTGTTTATTCACATCAGTGCCCAATACTCAAAAAAGACAACTTGTTGAGCTGGGAATTAAACATTCAAATGCTTGCCTTTTTTACAAGATTGTCAACGGCCTTACCGCGCCTCCTCTTAGACCGTTTATTAACATACGCAAAACTGCAATAAGATCACAAGAGGTGCAGCGAGAGGAGATTGCATTGTTCCACTCAGAAAAAGTTCTTTCAGTCAGTCTTCATTTTCTGTTAAAGCTGCTCAGCAATGGAACTCAATCCCATCCCCAATCAGAGACCAGACTACATTCGGTTTATTTCAATCCAAACTCAAAACATGGTTCGTGAGGAATCAGCTCTGCCAACACTGACACAATCTTCTGCTCCTTACAACCCACTGCCTGTGTTTTAACATGTGCTTTTGTTTCTTTTTGTTTTATTGTTCTGTCTTTTAATTTTTTTTTTAAAAGTCTTCCAGTAATGTATGTTGCATGTTTTAATTTGATTGTATTTACTTGTTTAAAATGAAATGTGTTTTAGGTTGACTTGTAAAATCTGTCCAGGGACTAGACAAAAAATAGCCTCTTGGCTAACTGGTACATTTACAGCAAAATGTTAATTAATGTGCACTGTCCCCTTTTGAATAAATAAATAAAAATGTGTGCATAATATATGTTTCAAGAAAATAACAACAGCAGCAGAGAGATGACAGCATGCAGCATGGAGAAACTGCAAGCAGGTAATGGCTTACATCTACAGTAGAAGCAGATCATGACCTACATAACACCCGAAATGAAAGCACCTGAACTAAAGACATCATTATTTGCTTACAGATAAGATCAACCATGAAAAGATGCAGAAAACTATTCATAAAGGGAATATTAATGGCTACGGCACATTATGTGTTATGCATGTCTAATTGTTTATAGGAAAAGAAATCTATGAATATTCATTGTGCATGCTGTTTCGATATGCTTTTTACTACTTGTTAAGCAATTTGGGGTTTATTTTTCTCAAAAGTTATACTAAATAAAGTACAATCTTTAAAAAGAAAAAAAAGATCCTAAAAATACTGTTGTGATTTTGTATGTGTAATTTCTCCATGTGTATACTCTCTAACGAATCCCAGAAGTCCAGCATGCGTGACCTCTTCTCCCAGCAGTGTGTACATGCGTCCCATTGAAAGGCTTGACTTCACCGTTTCCTTTTTAGCAGCGGCAGTCGGGCACTTATGCCTAAAATGTACAGCACATACACACAGTTCACCACGCACATGTTCACACACAAAACATCTACCTCACCTCTCCACCTCCAGACTCTGTGTGTGTGCGTTTGTGTGTGTAGAGCTAGTGTGTAGCAGGTAGAGCCATCTGTGATGTAGATCACAGCCAGATGTCCCGGGCTCCGCCACCAGCCAGATCACCTTACATAAATACTTTACCATGTGAGGGAATCATTTAGCCATATTAATTGACGGTAAACTTGCCCTGGAACGAAGGCCCCAGACTCCCTCCCACACACACACACACACACACACACACACACACACACACACACACACACACACACACACACACACACACACACACACACACACACACACACACACACACACACACACACACACACACACACACACTCACAGACACACACACACACACACACACACACACACTCACAGACAGACTAACACACAGTCCTGCATCACAGGTGGGTTCCTTCACTCACAGGAGCAGCGAGTGGGTAACCGGTGGTAACCGGACTCTGATCAAAAGGAAGATTGACATAAATAAAGAGCCTGCAGGAATGCATTGTGCAAACAAAATATGAGCTGGGCCCCAAAACATTCCCTGGAGGGGAGGGTTGAGGACGAGGAGGGGGAGAGAGAGGGAGAGAAGGGGGGGCAGCTGAATAGTTTTCTCTTTTATTCCCTCTTGAACTCAACTCTCCTGTCTTTCATTATGGTACTTCCAGACATGAGTGTCAGTATTCAAATACAGATTAAAAACAAAAGAAATGCAGGTGAAGATCGAAGTAAAAAAAAAAAGAGAAGACGATAGATGTGGTAGATGCTCAGTTTTGGCAGACCCATCCAATTTAAACTAGAGAGATTACAACCTGTGTACTTCAGGGCATAGCGGGCTGGATTTCGCCCCTCAAGTGACAGTCTTATGTTTTGCCACCTATTGTTGTCACTTCTAAACAGGACCAAACCTTCTTTAGCAGGGGAGTGATATTTAATCCCTGCTTACTGAACCTTTGATATGGTAGCCTTCACCCATGGGCCTCTGAGGTTTATGTACACACACACAAACTCACACACACACATATACATGCACACACAACAATAACCTGTCTGGGGAACTTCCATGTAGCTTCTGGTGTCTGTTTGTATCCATGTAAGGCTTTAAATCGAGAGGGGAAAACAAAGTGGCATAGCCCACATAGACGTACACACACAGTACTGTACACATGACCGTAACACTACCATAAGAGGAGTTTATAACTGGCACTGGAGGGTCACTTCAACCAGCACTGGGACATTTTTAGGTTTTTCTTTCCAAAACAGAACCCAGAGACTGTATCACTAAAAACAGTGTTGCTAAAATCAGCCGCCTCCGCACACAAACAGACACACACACCGTTAACTCTAAACAAAACTCTGTGCAAGTGATCTCTCCTGGGTCACAAGATAATGAGTATTAAAATAAACTTTTTGGTTTACAATTGCTATGTGCATGTTTTCGGTAGCACTTGTGTATACTGTAAGAGTGTGTGTTTTTTTCAGTTTGTCTCAGTGTGTTTGTTATCACATTCCAAAGCATTCGGGGACCAATTGACGAGGAGAAGAAAGACATGATGGAAGGAGGGAATAGATAAAAGGCAAATGAACAATAGCGAGATCACAACAACCCCCCTGACAGTAGGTTGCAACCTCAGCTCTGTGGGGAAAACACACACTAACACACTCGCTTAACACAGCTTTCCCATTGAGTGCCTAAAATGTAACTGTATGTTTGTATTTTGGGGATTTGTGAGTCCCACTGCAAGGTATCCTATCCCTCCAGGTGGGGTGAGGGTGTTTAGGGGCAGGGGGAGACAGTCGATCCTGCTGGCAACACTGGCAGTAACCCGAGGGTGCAGTTGTTCCCACGGAAATCACAGAGGTAGAGGAGACAGAGTCACCTGGGGAGGAAAGAGAAATAGGAACGTATAGAATAAGATGGAAGAAAAATGAAAAGAAGTGGAGTTCCTCTTCTTCTCCTTTCCTTTAACCCTTCCCTCAGTGCAAGGCCGCCCATGGAAGAAAAACAACTTTGATGGAGAAAGAGAAAAAAGCAAAAGGCAGGAAAGGGCTGAATGAAAAGAAAGAAAAACAAGGAAAGGTAAATCTAATTACAGAGGCCAGATATGGCAGCAACGTTAGTTAACCCTGAGACAATAAACACCGCTCACATCCAGTGTGTGTGTGTGTGTGTGTGTGTGTGTGTGTGTGTGTGTGTGTGTGTGTGTGTGTGTGTGTGTGTGTGTGTGTGTGTGTGTGTGTGTGTGTGTGTGTGTGTGTGTGTGTGTGTGTGTGTGTGTGTGTGTGTGTGTGTGTTTCCATGTGAGTGATAGGGACCAGAGGAGGGCAACAGGGAAAGACGAGCCTATGTTTGTTTGTACATGGCTGTTTCTCAGGCTCTTGACACTGGCATTCCAGACACACACACAGACACACACACAGACACACACACAGACACACACAAACACTCACACGCATTGACATTTCAAAACCAGTGGAGGTCAGATCCCAGCACAAACCCTGTGGCTAACTTAAGTCCCTGCTGCTGCACAGAGAAGCCCCAAACCGACGCTCAAATATATCAATAAAATACAAACTCACAGAAGCATTTCACTCACACACAACCTTACTTCTTGAATGACTTTTACCAGAAGCGTTTGTACATGAGACATCTATGATGTGGTTCACGCCAACATGCCGACCTTCAAATGCAGTACAGAGAGTCAGTGGAGAGGTCTTAAGGGTTTGAATTGATGCTGCTCTGTCTGAGTTGGCAATAGAGAGGGATATGGAGTAAATTATGTCTTCATATGTGAGAGTTCTTTACAATTTGTTCTACAGTTTTGCTTGAATTGCAAACAAAAAAATATATTTGAAAAACGTAATAGCGAAGTCTCTTTTCAGCAGTTTCACGTCGGAACTATTTTCTTTTAAACTCATCCCCGCACAGAAGGAAGCTTGCATATACGCATTAATAGAATGTGTCGCCGCTTTGAGCATCAAAAGTCGAGTGGCCATGTAGTACCGTTATAATCGAGAGAAGGAAGGCATTTATTTCTACAGTAGATGTAGCACAGGTAAAGAGTATTTTAGATTCAGTCAAACATCCAAAATTCAACAATGCAGCCCAAACAATCAACTCTTGTACCAAAACAGTGACCACATTTTCGCCCAAAGGTAAAACTATTTACCATAGGGATTGAAAGACGTACATAGGCAGTGCTTGAATTGGAATAAAAAAGGTGCCAGTACTCTAAATCAGCAACTGTTTCAAGTCAATTTATTTGACACAAAAACAAGAATTTGGCTCAAAGTCATAGTATATCCTATAATGCTGGTGGGTTGGTCTCTTTACTGTATATTTTAGAAAGACTCACTGTACGTAAACAAAATGACTCAGGGTGAATCTGAGATGAGAGGGGGTGTAGTGCTATTTTTATAAGTGGGGAGTGGATCCAACACAAGATTTATTTTAAAGTATTGAAGTATTATATGCATCAATCTGGTGCACTTTGAGAGCAAAATGAAGAGATCTGTGGATACATCTCTCAACATCCATATGAAACAGAACTGTAAACAGATTTTCAATTTCTTTATGGATATTTTACAAATCACTCCCCTTTCAAACTCTATTCTTGTTTTACTGTCATATAGTATTTCATTTTAGTGAGTTACTCAGATGAGTACCAGGAGACAGCGTTTGGTACTCTCTGTCAATTGTGGTGAAGGCATCCGAGTTAGATGTATTTGAACCGAAATGTCTACATGCATAGCAGAAGATGGCATCTTTTTTACAGGAAATTCCAGCCAATTTCTGTTTTTAAACCATGAGCTGCTAAATGAGCACCTTACCCCACTGTACAGGCGAGTTGGGAACTTGTTTAAATATACCTGGGCAGGCTCTGTTTTGCCGAGGTCCTCTGGCACTTGCGGGCCGCCGAGGGGTGGCGGTGTTTGGGAGGCAAAGCGGCGGCGGCACCTCATGACGCATCTACTGAGTACCACCGTGCCGGCACCGTGCCGGTACTAAGTAAGAAGTAACGGTACCAGATGGGTAAAAATCAGAAGTCCCGGTACTTCGTACCGGTGAGTCCCGGCCCAATTCAAGCACTGATTGTAGGGCTCTTACACCATTATTGTTGTGCTAGTTGTCCTAGTTGACTCCTGGCAATCTCTTGCAGACGTGTCCAGATACCCATCATACATCTGGTCCAAGAGGGGTATCACGTGGCAGGTGAAAAACGTTCCACTTCCCGAAGGAAAATAATTATTCTAAGTGTTTAAGGAATATAGAGTAACGTGGAAGGAACAGGACATCCTCCTGGGGCTTTGTGACTGAAATGTTGAAATTCACATTCCCCCGAACAATTACAACATGTTTTGAAAGAGATCTTTAAGGAATTAGAATATGCTCTTACCGTCCCAATTAGGATTTTCTTTTAATATATTTTAGTGAAGCAAAGGACGGTCGGATTATCAGTAATGTATATTTTTAAGCATTCGCTTTTACAATAGTGTGTAAGTCTGTGCAGAATCGATTGCAAATACACACTATAAATACATATAGATTTGGTAGTGCTTTAGTGAGAAAAAAGTTAATGGAATTGGAAAGTGATCCACAGTTTAGTACTCAATGACTTCGGTTGAACCAACTGTGTGAAATAAACTTTGTATTGATAAATGTGTGTTTCTAATTAAAGTATAAAGCTGTAATTAACATTGCTTTGAAGCGTGACATTTGCCGCCCGTGCTCACTCCGCCTGCACAGTGCCGTTTGTCATCTGTTTTCCTCCTGCGCACACTCATTCCTCCCTTTAATGCTTGGATGTGTTCACAGCAGGTCTTACTCAATAACACCTGCCTGGTGTGTGTGTGTGTGTGTGTGTGTGTGTGTGTGTGTGTGTGTGTGTGTGTGTGTGTGTGTGTGTGTGTGTGTGTGTGTGTGTGTGTGTGTGTGTGTGTGTGTGTGTGTGTGTGTGTGTGTGTGTGTGTGTGTGTGTGTGTCCATCATAGGGACCCCCAGTCTAACCTAAACACTTGGGAGAAGAGCTTTTTAAACAGCCAGACATTCAAAACAAACCTCAGCCACTATCTGTCTAGGTAGACGAGTGAGACCTTTTAAAAAAGGTGCTTTTACCGCACATCAGAAATTGAAGGTTTCACAGTCCGTACGTACACACACACACACACACACACACACACACACACACACACACACACACACACACACACACACACACACACACACACACACACACACACACACACACACACACACACACACACACACACACACACACACACACACACACACACACACACACACACACACACACACACACTATCTAGGATGTCAGAATAAGGAGGGGGAGGTGGGTAACATACCGTTGTATTAGTGCACTTTTACCGTGGATGAGGAATGGCCATAAAAGGTAAAACCATCCTGCTCCGACCTGCTTACTGTAAACAAGCAGAGAGGAAAGTGGAGAGGGTGAGAGATGCCGCCTGGAGAGGTGGAGAAAATGAAAAAGAAGCAGTGAGGAGAGGAAGAGGGGGGGAGGTGAAGGGTGGCAGAGACCTGGGGAGTTTTATTTGATTTTTTGCTTTAAAGATATTGTTGAAGTGATAACTTGAGACAAGTGTCAATAAAAAAAAGAATTGCTCTTTTTAACAATCAACTTACTCTTACTAACGTTTTCATTTTCAACCACATATATTTAATTAAGATATAAAAAGACTTAGCAAGCTCCATCACTCACATGTTAAAGAAAAGCTAACAGAAATGGCCAAAAGAAAAATAACTAGAGAAACAAAAACCTCTCACCTTTCAAGGTAAACCATTATTTGTTTAAAAATTAGGTCTAAAATTGCTAAAAGAATTTTCATTTATTAGATACAAGTAGTTTCTAGGTGTATTAATGTACTCTCGATGTGCCATTTTTCAAAGGGAAAACTTACAATGTGCTAGAAGTGCTAAAAGTTGACCATGGCCCCTGCAAGCATAGTAAATGATATTGTATAGATTATAATTATGTGGTTGTCAATTTATTGTAATCAACTTTTTGCTATCTTCCTGACGTTCTTCAACCACTCTACTACAGGGATTTGATTACATCAGAATCAGAATAGTTTTTGTTACCAAGTAGGTTTACACATACGAGGAATTAGCTTTGGTTTATGTGATGCATACAAAGACACAGAAAGAAGAATATTTAGCAAAAAAAAAAAAAAGAACTGTTGTAACAGCTCTATCTAATCTTTGTGAATAAATGTTGTGTTTCATTGTTGTGTCAGGCATAAAAGCATGTACAGCGTACCCACAGTATTAACAAATTAATAAAGTAATGGCATTCCAGAACGCTGCGTATACATTTTCAAACAATACTCCAAAAAAAAAGACCAGATTTTCAGATATTCATTCCCCAAAACCAAATTCAAAGACCACTGTCCATCCATCCATCTTCTCCAGCGTATCCATGGTCGGGTCGCGGAGGTAGCAGTTCCAGCAGAGAGCCCCAAACTTTCTTTTCCCTGGCCACATCAACAAGCTCTGACTGGGGGATCCCAAGGAGCTCCCAGGCCAGAGAAGAGATATAATCCTTCCACCTGGTCCTAGGTCTACCCCTTGGTCTCTTCCCAGCTGGACGTGCCTGGAACACCTACCTAGGGAGGCGCCCAGGTGGCATCCTAACGAGGTGCCCGAACCACCTCAACTGGCTCCTTTCGACGCGAAGGAGGAGCGGTTCAACTCCGAGTCCCTCCCGGATGACCGAACTTCTCACCTTATCCCTAAGGGAGACGCCAGCCACCCTGCGGAGAAAACCCATCTCGACCGCTTGTACCCGCGATCTCGTTCTTTCGGTCATGACCCATCCTTCATAACCATAGGTGAGGCTAGGAACCAAAATGGCGCGGTAGACAGAGAGCTTTGCCTTCTGGCTCAGCTCCCTTTTCGTCACAACGGTGCGGTAAAGCGACTGCAGTACCGCTCCCGCTGCTCCGATTCTCCGGCCCATCTCACGCTCCATTGTTCCCTCACTCGAGAAAAACACCCCGAGATACTTGAACTCCTTCACTTGGGGTAAGGACTCATTCCCTACTTGGAGTGGACAGTCCATCGGTTTCCTGCTGAGAACCATGGCCTCAGATTTGGAGGGGCTGATCCTCATCCCAGCCGCTTCACACTTGGTTGCAAACCGATCCAGTGAGTGCTGAAGGTCGCAGACCGATGAAGCCATCAGAACCACATAATCTGCAAAAAGCAGTGGTGCAATCCTTAGTCCACCGAACTGCAGACCCCCTCCCCCACGACTACGCCTCGAAATCCGATCCATGTATATTACAAACAGGATTGGGGACAAAGCACAGCCCTGGCGGAGGCCAACCCTCACCGGAAATGGGTCCGACTTACTGCCGAGGACCCGGACACAGCTCTCGCTTTGGGAGTACAGAGATTGGATGGCCCTGAGTAGAGACCCCCTCACCCCATACTCCCGCAGCACCTCCCACAGTAACTCCCTGGGAACTCGGTCATACGCCTTCTCCAAGTCTACAAAACACATGTAGACTGGATAAGCGTACTCCCAGGCCCCCTCCAGGATCCTTGCGAGAGTAAAAAGCTGATCCGTCGTTCCACGACCAGGACGGAATCCGCATTGTTCCTCCTCAATCTGAGGTTCGACAATCGGCCTGACCCTCCTTTCGAGTACCTTAGAGTAAACTTTCCCGGGGAGGCTGAGTAGTGTGATGCCTCTGTAATTGGCACACATCCTCTGATCCCCCTTTTTGAAAAGGGGAACCACCACCCCGGTCTGCCACTCCTTTGGTACTGTTTCCGACTTTCACACAACGTTGATGAGACGTGTCAACCATGACAGTCCCTCAACACCCAGAGCCTTCAGCATTTCTGGGCGGATCTCATCCACCCCCGGGGCTTTGCCACTGTGAAGTTGATTGACGACCTCAGTGACCTCCCCCCGGGGGATTGGTGTTGATCCCCCGTCATACTCCAGCTCTGCCTCTAACATAGAGGGCGGAGTTGTCGGGTTCAGGAGTTCCTCAAAGTGCTCCTTCCAACGCCCTAACACTCCATCAGTTGAGGTCAACAACGTCCCATCCTTACTGTATACAGCTTGGATGGTTCCCTGCTTCCCCCTCCTGAGGTGTCGGACAGTTTTCCAGAACAACTTTGGTGCCGCCCGAAAGTCCTTTTCCATGTCTTCTCCGAACTTCTCCCACACCCGCTGCTTTGCCTCGGCCACGGCTGAGGCTGCTGCCCTTCGGGTCTGTCAGTACCTTGCAACTGCCTCGGGAGTCCCCCGGGACAACAAATCCCTGAAGGCCTCCTTCTTCAGTCGGACGGCTTCCCTGACCACCGGTGTCCACCAGGAGGTTCGAGGGTTACCGCCCCTTGAGGCACCTAGGACCTTAAGACCACAGCTCCCCGCCGCGGCTTCGGCAATAGAGGCTTTGAACACCGACCACTCTGGTTCAATGTCCCCAACCTACACAGGAATGCCCGAAAAGCTCCGCCGGAGGTGTGAGTTGAAGGCCTCCTGAACTTGGGCCTCCTCCAGACGTTCCCAGTTCATCCGAACTACACGTTTGGGCTTACCAGGTCTATCCAGAGGCTTCCCCCGCCACTCGACCCAACTCACCACCAGATGGTGATCAGTTGACAACTCCGCCCCTCTCTTTACCCGAGTGTTTTAAACATACGGCCTCAGGTCCGATGAAACGATAACGAAATCGATCATGGACCTTCTGCCTAGGGTGCTCTGGTACCACGTACACTTATGAGCATCCTTATGTTCGAACATGGTGTTTGTTATGGCCAATCCATGACGAGCACAGAAGTCCAGTAACAAACCACCACTCCGGTTCAGATCAGGGGGGCCGTTCCTCCCAATCACTCCCCTCCAAGTGTCTCCATCATTGCCCACATGTGCGTTGAAGTCTCCCAGCAAGATGAAAGAGTCCCCTTCAGGAGCCCCATACAGGACTCTTTCCAGGGTCTCCAAGAAGGCCGTATACTCTGAACTGCTGTTGGGTGCATAAGCACACACAACAATCAGAGTTTTCCCCCCCATAACCCGCAGGCGTAGGGAGGCGACCCTCTCGTCCACTGGGGTAGACTCCAACAACAAAGCACCCAACCGGGGACTTGTGAGTATCCCCACACACGCCCGGCGCCTCACACCTTGAGCAACTCCGGAGAAGAATAGAGTCCAACCCCTATCCAGAAGTAAGGTTCCAGAGCCAACGCTGTGTGTAGAGGTGAGCCCAACCAGATCCAACTGGTAACGCTCCACCTCCCGCACAAGCTTTGACTCCTTCCCCCCCAGAGAGGTGACGTTCCACGTCCCCAAAGCCAGCTTCTGTCGCCCGGGTCTGGTCCGTCGAGACCCTCTGCCTTCACTGCCACCCTTCTGGCAGCGCACCCGACCCCATCGCTGTTTCCCGTAGGTGGTGGGCCCGCGGGACGGAGAAGCGGAGGTGTTGCCCACGTCGCCTTTTCGGGCTGTGCCCGGCCGGGCTCCGTGGCAAGCCCGGCCACCAGACGCTCGCCGACAAGTCCTCCTTCTGGGCCTGGCTCCAGAAGGGGACCCGGGCTTCCTCCGGGCCGGGTATCCTCACTTCGTGTGTTGTCTTTCATGAGGTCTTGTGAACCAATCTTAGTCTGGCCCCTTGCCTGAGACCAATTTGCCATGGGAGACCCTACCAGCAACACAAGGTTCCAGACAACACAGCCCCCAGGTTCATCAGGGCACACAAAGACCACTGTGATTTATAATACTGGATAAATCAGGAATAAACCAATTCAATGCATCTGCTCCTCCCAAATCACACATCTGTTCCCCTCCTAACCCTAACCCATATTCTACATGTGCCAATCTTGCATGAATCATCTTAAGACAAACTGAAAAATGTGTATAAAATGTCCAATAGCTAAATTAGAAAACTAACATAACATATCAATAATGTACGCTTTGCTCGTGGCCTTCTCTCTGTGAACACATGTAAAAACATTGTTGTCAGTAACACACCGAATAAATCCTGTCTTCCAAACATTCCTTTCAGATTGTTATTTTTCTCTCTAGGTAGTGTGTGAGTGTGTCTGGATGTGTGCATATGAGTGTTGATATATGTGTCTGGTGTGTGTAGGGCGTTACTCAGGTCAGGTTACTATAACAACACGTTCCAGGTATGACCAGCTTGGCCGAAATTGTGGAGAATCAAAACTAAAGATGTTTCCGTCTTAGAATTTCACTCTTAACCAGAAATACTCACCCACACCCACCTCTAAAACAAATTGGCCGACATCATTCAACCTCAGCACTAATCATCTTTAAATCTTAGTGTGTGTTTTCCAGAGAAACCTACAGAAGAGGATTGTGAGAGGAAATCTACCAACGCCTGCATTGGATTGTTCCCCAGAGTATGTTTTTGCTTAGACAGAAGGACAGGTTGACTGAGGGTGAGGTGGGGTGGAAATGTGTGCCTTTTGTTCAGTCTCCTAATTCACTTCATCAAAACTGTTTCACCAATTTCCCCTCTTTTGAACACAAATGAATAGATAGAAAGATAAAATAAATAACTCACCCTCGTAATGGTTACATTACATTGACCAAAGCATTAGATTTAAGAGCAGTAATAGCTTTTAGGGTTGTTGTTTTTTTCCATCTTGTCGGAGAAAAGGCCTGGAGAAGAAACTTGTATATGCACACTCCAACACAGGTTGGCTAGAGGCAGCGTAATCATGCAAAGTGGAAAAAACATGAGTCGGGCTGTTGAGCGTGAAAAAAAGACGTCTTCAAATGAATAGAGTAAACCGCGGCAAATGAAGAGATGCATCAAGGTGCAGGAGGATGAATGAGAGATGAATGGAAGCAAAACACTGAAACAGCGAGAGGCTGATTTGCGTAATCCCATCGTGGAAATTGACTTTTAAATGCAATATTCAATTTCCCCACTCCTGGAAGAGAGAGAGAGGAGAGAGCCTGGCTTTTCTTGGTTAATAAAAATAACAAAATAATGTACTTGAGGCATAAAAGCAAATAGAGAAATGACAATAGGTGAGCTCCGAAGGGTGTAGGAACATTTCTAAAGCACACAAACAAAGTGTGACAGCCGAACTGCCTCACAATGCTGAGAGAACTAAATCCACCTTGGCCTGTTTCACAAACGGAGGCTTTCTGAATTTCAATAGGAGCACAACGGTCACCACAGATTTGCAGAATGGATGATGGTCTATGAATGTAACCAATTCATACAAAGTGTCTCTGTGTGTTCGGCTAAGCATCCCAAAATGTAGCTCTGCCATCATCAGCAAACAGGAAGAGATAAGATGGATAAGATAAGATAATATTCGTACTTTATTGATCCCAATTTGGGAAATTGTTTTTGTTGCAGCAGCATAAAAGACATGGCATTTTACAATAAAACAAAACTATAAATAAACAAGAAGAGAAAGAAAATAAAAGAAAATAGAAAATATACATGTAGATATTATATATACAAATATATGTATTCAAAATGATATGACATATGGAAGGTGAGTGGGATAACCCTTTTCAAGGTGATATACAGTACAGGGCAAATCAGTCGTAAAAATGTCTCCGAGCTCGGCTGACCAATAATTGCTTATAAAACATAATCAGCTTCTGGAACTTAAACATCATCTGTCTCCTAATACAAATGAACCTTTCCAAACACTCAGCGAACACTGAGTATTGTTTAAAAATAGTGTGTGTAGAGCAGTATAGCAGTATTATAGTATAAAATTGGCATAGCTAAAGATGACAAAATATCTTACTTAATGTGGTAATGATGGGCTGTCAGAGGTAATGTTGAGATCAGTAGAAACATAACAGAATAGAAATGAAATCAAAAGAACAACTAAGATCAGAATGGTCCAGATTTCATGTTAACTGTGCAGTCCAGACATTAAAATGCCTATTACTCGTTTAGTAGGGAGGGACTGTCTATCGTCAGAATGCCTGCTCTCAGCATATATTTAAAAAACAAAACAAAAAAAGAAATATATATATTTATGAGAGCAGGATTAATGAGGTCAGATATTCTGAAGAGGTGAATATCCCCTTAGGGCTCAATTCAGATTGAAGCACTTCAATTCTTCCCTATAACAGAAATATACACTGATATTAATAGAATGATTGAATAAATGTGCAGTTACACGATAGTGATTTTACCTATAACCAGTCAAAAGAAGTGTATAAACCATACAGACCACAGCGTGTAAAACCAAAAGGGAAACCGGTCCAAAAAAAACTAAAACATGATGAAGTGTTTGTGGTATTTACTATTCAACTTCAGAAAGCATCGATAAGAGGAATAATCAAGGAGGCATGCAGAGCCAAATAATCAGACAACTTGGAAAAGGTTTTCAACAGGCCCCGAGCATAAAAACACGAAATCTATTAAGAGTATAATGCATCATTAAAGAAATATATATTTTCTTCCTTCAAGTTCAGTTTAAAAAAGCTCAAAATATAAACTAATACAAACAAAATAAACTAAAATCTGTAAAATATATATATTTGATTAGCAAAATATATTGAATGGCATGTTGTGGTCTCAGATGTGTAAATAGTGCGGCTTGGAGTGGTTTAGGTTCAAACATATTACATTTGTGTTTCCATGGCCTTCCTGTTTAAATGTACCATTTATTCTCTTCATATGGACATTTTCTTTTGCAAATAATTAACTTATACTTCCACCAAGTTCTAGCCAAACACTTTTTAAAATGTTTGTCAGTATTTTTGGGAAACACAAAATGAGGTTCTCGTTGGTCAGGCCACTGGAGAGGAGATGTGGAGGAGATATTATTCACCGTGGCCTCTCGGCTCTCCGGGTTAAAGTGACTGCTGTCAGGCTTTAAACTCAGTGCTTAAGAGCTTGCATAGAACAACAGCGAATTGAACTGTGGTACAAATCTGAATTTGGCAATGACTAAATAAGCAAGGTCATTGCTCTATTGAAGAGCATCGTCACTATCCAGTGAACTTTGAAGTTTCTCCAAGTATGGTTATTCTTGTGTTTTCAATAAACTTGAAGCTCTTTTATCTCAGAGGAACTTCACCTACAACTAAGGCTCAATGAAATCCTTTCAAAACAACATGGATTAACACAAAAATGCATTATTAAGATTGAAACAAACCTATCTTCTCAGGTCATAAAAAGTCAATATTTGATGCATTTTCAAGCCTGTTTCACACAGACAATGCCTCCTTTAAAACGATGTCCTTTGTTTGTATCTAAAGTTTGATGAAGAACCTTGGCAGAAAAACATTCTTTCCGTTTGCCTTTATGATTAGTGTAATTTGTGTCATATGACCATCAGAGTCTCTAGAAATAAAGTTTTAAAGGCAGTTAGTGATAAATAGTGCGGGTATAAGGACAAAAGTGATGTTTTTTATGACAAGGGACTACTTGTATGAACCATGAGCCACTTGAGCGGGCTTCTGCAATTGTGTATCATGTGAAGATGAAATCGTAAACCTGGCAAATAATTTATTTTCTAAAGAAAAACATTTGATTCAATAATTCAGATTTAGTGATAAGAATGTTTCACTATAGTTATCCAATCTTGTCCCAAGGGCATGCTGTCTATTCAATCTTGACAGTAATGGATATTAAAAGGATGTGGAGTCGGTGGGTGTATTTTATGCATGTCTGTGTAAAGTTAACTACCGTACACATTCTAGGAAAGCAAGTTAGAAAAGAAAAAGAAAATGTGTAGTTCTTCACATGAGCTGTTTTGAAACAAGTATAATTTGAATAGATGGCCTGATGAAAGACGTGGCGGCAGAGTTAACACTTAAACACAGGTGCACACTAGGCATCAGACACACACACACACACACACACACACACACACACACACACACACACACACACACACACACACACACACACACACCGTAATCAGTGTGTTTATATGGAGTGTCAAGAAAACCTGGGTTGCTCTGATAAAAAGCACTGGGTGCGAAGAGGAATGCCAAGACGACGCACTAAATGGCGTAGACCCCATCGTCCCCCTGCATGTACGCAGTTGTCCGCCGCCGCCCGCTGACGAGGACTGATTGAGTGAACGGAGACGGGGACAGAGGAGTCAAACAAAGGGATAAAATATGAAGACGGGAGGAAACAGAGAGCCAAAATAAGAGAGGAGGAAGCCGAGGGATGGAGCACAGGATGAAGCTGACAGATATTAAAACAGCCAGAACACACCGAGAGAGCTTTCCCTTCCTGAGAGCTAATATACAGAGATTAGTGGGGGGTGGGGGGGGGGGGGGAGAGACGGAGAGAGAATGCCTTTCTTAAGACTTGGAGAAAAAAAATCTTAAAACTACACCAAAAAAAAAAAAGGACAAACTTCTTTAAACCCTAAACCTGCCTTATCAGTCAGTGTTCGTTCCTCTCTCTTTCAGAAAGCTAATTCTCATATTTAAAAAACGTCTTCTGCCTTTTAAAGTGGCATTCAACAGTGAAGACATATGATTTACTCACTGTTAAGTACATTTGGGATGATACTGCTGCTATTAAAATAACATATAAATCATATATTGCAGTCAAATCCCTTTTTAAGCTGCTGTGAAAATAAGGCCTCCTCTACCCTACCTCCAGCCAACAAATAAAGGTGTAATTGATGTGCAGCGAGTTGCCAGTTAGACGTTGTTCTATGTCTCGGGGGGGGGGGGCGGTCAGGGCAGTCTGTTTTTCGCCTGCATCGTAGGGGGACTCGAGCTAAATTCGAGACAAGCTGGAAATGTATCTTCTTTTTCCACTGCACACTGTCACACACATCCACAGATACACTCACTCAAACGCAGTACCTAAAAATCCCATACGCAACCTCTTCCAGTATGGGAGGGGGGGGAGAAGGAGGAAAAAGGGGGGAAACTAATATTTCTCTTGAGAGAGATTGATGTGATCTGTTCAGCACTTCATTGTTTGAGGACGATTTGAGCGAACGGCCTGTTCTCAGCAGACCTGGCCGTGTGTGTGCGTGTGTGCGTGTGCGTGTGCGTGTGTGTGTGTGTGCGTGTGTGTGCGTGTGTGTGTGTGTGTGTGTGTGTATGTGTGCCCCAATGTCTGTGTGAGTCAACAGCAGACCATGAGCATTAGGGAAAGAAATTGCTCTATTATTTTAGCGACTGCAACAAATCAGTTGGTTCACCTTTGTCCCTCTCAATTGTTGGAGCGAACATGGACAAACTCAGCCAGCACACGCGGGACTGGCTGCCTGTTCGTGCACTGCATAAGCCCAGTCGAGTGAATAGACCCTTTCACATCCACAGATAAAGGGATGAAGGGTAATAAAATGTGTATACTATATTCACTAATACACTTGAGCTGTCCTTTCATGCGGTTCACCTCTAGCCGTCTCCGAGAGAAACAGCAACACGCTCACAATGTGTTATCAGACTGACGGCATAAACACCACAGGAAAACTTTACTGTGTTGCTTAAAATGTTTACCTGAAGTGACGCCATTATGTCATAACAGACATCCTCTGTCTACTAAGATTTGGCCACTCACTTAAGCAAAGGTTTCAGGTTTTTCAATGTTAAGTAGCCGGCTTGAAAATTAATTAGTAATGGAGCAATGTCAAGAGGTCTGGTGCACAAATGATATAGTAAGTGTATAAATTAATGCTTTTTTCTAACTGCTATGATCATAAAACAGGATTACTGAAAACTTCTCTGTGAATCTAATGTTTTTTGATGCTAACACTTTTGAAATAAATAAAATGCAACATAAGTCAAGTCAGGACTTTAGAAGGAGAGATCTTAAGAGATGAAGAGCAAAATATATAAAACTAAGGAGCAAGGACTTTGAATTTGTATGATTTGTCCTTTGTGAAAGTTATAGTTGCCAGTAAACAGCAAATGATCAACTCAGCAGTGTGATTGACACTAAAGGTCAAATAAAACCTTCACAATGCAACGGTGTTTGAATGGAGCGACTGATCTGTGGCAAATCGTATCAGGCACAATAATGCAGCCTAATTTATGATGTGACAAAAAACGCAGGAGTGTGCGAGTTTAATACGTTTATTTAAAAGGCAAACTTGAAAATATTAAACTATATATAATTGTTTCTTGAAATTAATAATAAAATGTTTTAAAGCAGTTTTGTTGGAAAACGACCCTGATATAATATTATTTTAGGGCCATATTGCCCACCCCTAATCTATATAGGTAAATCATGAGTTTAGTACGTTGATATTTCCCAGGTACTGCAAGAGGAAACACCCGGGCGAGCCTCTGATCCAGGGCCAGCTGGCTCTGTGGGCCCTAGTCGCCGTGCCAACATTGTGGAGGAACTGCAGTGTAGACAAAGCAGCACTTCCTCACACGGTGCCCAAAACGTAAAGCTGTCCAGGAACGATTCATTCAAAATATCATCGATAGGCATCTACATTTAATCAACGCAAAAAAAAAAAAAACTAAAATAACCGCTCACCTGGAGGTGCTGGAGCTATTGACTATCAAACTAAATGTATAAGAGCATACAAACACTCAAATATGTTCAGTACATCTTATAACCCAACAATATTTAAAACGTATAATAAATAACGACATTTGCATTCTCCCAGGACAGTCTGCCACAACAGTAGCGATCCAGACTGACCTGTTCAATCGAGACCACAAAGTGCAGCATAAAAGCCCAGCAGCTTTGCAGTTAGGAAACACTTATTTACAATCACATGACGAATAATTGTATCACATAAACTTTCTGTATTACTCAGCAGCTCGGGCTAATGCTTCAAAGGCATCACATCTGTTTTGCTGTGAATAAAGTTGGACTGAATTGGAATGAGACAGATGTTCAGGCAGAGGCCAACATGTCTGTGGCTTGGCAATCAGAAGTGTTTAGATGTTCAAAGATAAGTGGAGATAAAGTGTAAAGCCGAGCTATTGCGCGCTGCATAATTCACTCGTAGATTACATGCAACTGCATGACGTTTTGAGAGACATATTTAAAGATAAAACCTTTGCAGGTTGATTTTATGTGCTAGTCAAAGAGAGATCTGAAATTCCACAAAAACAACATGTAATATTGTCAAGGAATTTATAAGGAGAGAAAAGCACGAATGCAAGAACAATGTATAATATATAGGTAAAAGATGGTGACCTTGACCCCAACAAAAATCCCTAGGATGAAAATGTTCACTGCTCTGCATTAAGGATGTATTCCGTTTGTTGTTTCTTTTGTCTTGCCCCCTTTTGTTTCTTCTCTTCATGCAACAAAAGAAGGTCTTTATCTTTTATTCATTCCTGCTCATTGTGTTCACAGTGACACAGAAGTCAAATCTGCAGCCGTAGTTTGTTAGGAACGAAGATCTTCTTATTCTTTGGGTCTCTATGGCACAACAACCAGTAGGATAACGCCATATCAGAAGCTTTATTAATTACCTACAAAAAAGAACACAAGAGAGGGCTTTGTGTTTTTTACAAATCAGTAACCAAGACATGTGAACTGAATAAGAAGTGGGATGCACAGAAAAGCAGCTTGCAAGTCAAAACGCTGCTCGTAAATTAATAAACAGTTTAGTAAATATGTGTTTTGTGCAGAATCAGATTGCATTTTTATAAATTTGAATCAGATTGTGGCAAAACTGATTTATTATAATATCCCGAATCTGCAAATGTTACAGATATAACAGAAAAATAATTGGCCACCACTAGTATGAAAATCAATGAATCATTATTTAGTAAGTAACTCTTCACGCACAAACAGCTGAAATGTCATTTTTCAGGTTCACAATGATGACAATTTCCTGCTTTTCCAGTGTTTTGTATAATATTAAAAGCAAAAAAAAGTGGGTTTTGGACTGACGAATCAAGACATTAATCAACATAACTTCACTTTGAAAAACTGGGACAGGCATTTCTTTGTAAGTTTTATTGCCGAATTACTGTTCAAATTGTAAGATACAGTAATTCTTGATTTATAGCCCTAGTAAAGTAGATAAGGACAGAGGAGTAGCAGTTGTTTTCTATAAAAAAGGTGTTTTTTAACTCACCTGTTGTCAAATACCATTTATACTTCAGAAATGCATGTTAGACTGCTGTCTTTTTTATAAAGGCCACTGTTGATATAAGTAGCTAGTGACACTGTTTTATTAGTCAGATCTGAATAAAATGCATTATTCTGTCACGATCATTTGACTCTGCCTAGGTACTTTATTATCCTGAATCCACATTGCAACAGAATCGTCATTTATCTAAACTAAATAGAACTGGCACTGGATTTGTTAGCCCTTTGAAAGATTTTTAAAATGGGAGGTGTCACTTTTCGTCAATGCCTTCATAAAATGTGCTTACGACGCTTCATAATGCCTTATGAGCAGCACTTCAGGCAAAGGGTCGGTACTTTGTTCTTTTCTCACACGCGTCATGATAATGAGAGGCGTCAGGTTCCATCAAGCAGAAGAGGACAGGTCCACATTACAGATGCATACATCACTGCTCTCATTTCAATGTAATAACACCTGTCGGGCATGATGAGGGGGGAGCCATGATGGCTTAGTCTGAGAGCAAAGGACACACACACACACACACACACACTTGTATACACACACACACAAAATAATCAAATCAATAAAACACATGTAACAAGCTAAAAGAATCATTGAAAAGCAAACGCACATTTTCTGTTTAATCAGCACAGCAGTACATACATGCATTAGATTAGGTTTGAGGAAATGAGTGCCGTCCATCTCAATTGTGTGTGTGTGTGTGTGTGTGTGTGTGTGTGTGTGTGTGTGTGTGTGTGTGTGTGTGTGTGTGTGTGTGTGTGTGTGTGTGTGTGTGTGTGTGTGTGTGTGTGTGTGTGTGTGTGTGTGTGTGTGTGTGTGTGTGTGTGTGTGTGTGTGTGTGTGTGTGTGTGTGTGTGTGTGTGTGTGTGTGTGTGTGTGTGTGTGTGTGTGTGTGTGTGTGAGGTTATAATCATTCAGCCTTTACTGTTAAAGTAAGGTGTTGGTTAAACTTTTTGGCCATTTTAAGGCAATTGCTGTGGTGCTTTTGAATACAATTTGTGTACAGATTCTTATAACCTTCATTGATATGCTTAGGAATTAATATGAAAATGTATGATTTTATTGCAGGGAATTTGTATTTAACTACTTTTATTTTATCTCGGTGTACGCAGTAACCCAAAAGAAAATCTATCATAGATACATGACTTACACACGATTTGTGTTTCTCCTCACATCATGCAAATATATATAGAGTTCCACACATCTTACTCTCTGAGTAAACCTACAGAAACAGATCAGTACTAAAAATGTAAAAGATCATTTAACAATAGAAATAATAAAACACTCACAAATCTGAAGTTTTATATCAATTGCATGTATAAAATACATGCAATTATCTACACATACGAGATAGACAAATTAGCCTACAAGGCCAATAGTAAAGTTTCTTTAAGCTCATTGTTCAATATACAGCAAAAAAACATGATAGTATATAAATATAAGAAATAGAAAAAAAGTAGCTAGCAAATACATGATATAAAGCTATTGAACAAATCACATTTTTCAAATCAACCAAGAAGTCTCAATTTAAACCCTTTTTATAAACATATTAGTCTAAAATAGAAAGAGCACTTACATTTACAAAAAAGATATATGTCCTTCTTGTCCAGTAGAGTTTTAAACTGATGCATTGGTTAAAACTGAAATTATCTTATATTAAAATGTTTGTGTAAAATACTGTATATCTCCTTAGTAATTCAAAGGAATGTGCCAAATAACACGCATCTATTATTGTTATTAGCATGATGTTAACTAATATTAAACAAAATAGCACGAAAGTTGAAAATAACATTGGGGCTGTGTTATTAAACCGCAATGTTTTTATAGATATACCTAAACTACCTAAAACTTTGCCGCGGTGCAAGAACTATATATCCATGCAGGCAAAATGCTAGAAAGTAGGACGTGTAAAAAGAGGCAAAAACACAAACTCAGACAAACAGAGAGGGTGTTTTTGACTCACGTTTTTGACGTCGAAGATGAATTATCCATAAAGTCCCACTGCATGCGTATGAGTGATGGTAATGTGTTGGTTGACGGGAAGTCTATATGCTGCTAGCTTACTCTTACTGACACTCCAGAGCTAATATCATTAGCAACAGTTGAAAACAAGCTAACTCCTCCTCCTGTTTAATTAAAAACACTATTGTTAACTTTGTTTTCAGGCCACCACTAGATTCACAGTTCACAGTTTCCAGTGACTTGTCTAGTCACAGTTATTGACACCGCATTTTACTTCACTTTTTTTATATTAAAACAATGCTAACTTATCCTTTCCCCCTGGTAGAGGCTGCAGCATCAAGGCTGACCTTTGACATTTAACTTATCACCTGTTTAACCCGGTGTGAGAGCAGAAGGGGGCGCTGTACCGCCCTTTTCAAGAAAATCCCCTTTTCCACAAATTGGTTTAACAAAATAAGGACCCGTAATATTAAACCTGCAGTAACTGATGTGTTTCGCCTCTAAGAGATAGTAGACAGAAGTTGTGATCAAAACAAATGGCTAACTTTTAGTAAGTTAGTTTAAGTTGCTTGTTTACACCATAATGTAAGTTGGAAATGCTGACCGATGAAGCTATTTAAAATCCTGCCCCTTAATTCCCTCAGTGCTCCATTCTCAGTTGCATACATGCTGCATTAGATGTACATGACTTGGGAAAAATAGCTTTACAAATAAATTCTGATGTGTTTTTCATTTAAATGGGACAATCTTTGGGACCTAGTTGACGTCAAAGCTAAACAAAAGTTCCCAACTAAAGGACAAAGAAACACAGCAGTTTGAGCTAGAACACTAATGCATTTTCAAATGCAAAATAACAGACTAATCCACATTGTGAAAAGAAAATGTGTGTAAAAGCAGTCTAGTCACCTTATGATCTAGTAATGATTTAGTGCCCTTCGATTTATTTTCAACACTGGAAATCAGAAACAAGTAACGTGGTGAAATAAGACTCCAACAAGTTAACGGGTTTAATAACGTTTAAAGGGCCCGTGTCATGGCCATTTCTACTGATCATAATTCTATTGTTGAGGTATACTAAAATAGATTTATACTGTGCAATTTTCCAAACTCACATTGGTTTCTCAAACAGCATCTCTGTAAAGTATGTGTATTCACCGATATTCACTCTCTGTCCTAAACGGCTTGTTGGAGCTCCTGCCCCCCCCCCCCCCCGTCCCCCCGTCCCCGTCCCCCCCCCGTCCCTGTGAGCCCAGTGTGCTCTGATTGGTCGGGAAGTTGCGAGGCTCGTTGCTGCGAGGAGCGGACTGGCTTCCGGGTCGGCGATACAGCGAGAACAAGCGAAACTCATCCTGAGCACACACAAACACTCACAGCTGAAGTAAAAACAATAAGTGTGGCTTGGTATTGAGTAAGAAAAAGGTTTAACACTGTGAGAATGGGTCTGCGGAGAGCATTTCTCCGCGATCCCAACTTAGCAGCCCGAAAAACGTTTACCCATTTAAACAGTCGTGGTAGATACCTTGTTTTTAAAAAAAATCATAAATACACAAACAACAATGAATACTTACAGGTTGTGTATCGAATCTCCCGCTGGTCCAAACAAAGTAGGAACAGCATCGTTCTTCAGTGCCCTACGCTGTACATATCCGGCATGAATCGCTGAAAGGTTTGTGAAGCTTTATTCGTGAAATGCTGGCAGAGGGTGTGGCCTCTGGGTATTCACACGTCACAGTACCCAGGAAGTAAACAATGGAAAATGAGAAATCTCCAACGAGGCGATTTGGGGCAGCATAGACTGTGTTAGAGTTTTACTCGCTACAGGGTGTACTTTGAGGGTTTTTGACTCTGCAGACCGTTTACATGCATAAAAACCTTCATAACACACAAGGGGACGGGTGATAACCGGAAAAGCATGACACGGGCTCTTTAACATTTCAACTGGCGGTGACTGTTTCTGCCATTTGTTTACAAAATCATCGAAGTCAAACTCTAATACTGCGTCATTAAGAGATCGGCTCTTGCTGTGGTTAATTGAAGTGTTGTAAATGGAATAAAACAGGGTTGGTTTGTTAATGGATTCTCATACTGTGGCATGTTGGTTCATATCAGTCAGTCACTGCCCACAGCCTCCAGATACATCAGAAACCAGTCAAATGTGTACAGTATTCCATGGCAGAGTAATACATGCACACTCAGAGATTACACATGATCATTTACACACACACACACACACACACACACACACACACACACACACACACACACACACACACACACACACACACACACACACACACACACACACACAGACACACACACACACACACACACACACACACACACACACACAAACACTCGTATACACAGCAGAAGCAGTAGAACAAGGCATTACCATAAATTCATTAGAGTGGTTGGGCAGTATTTATAAACATGTAGAGATGTTATTTACAGTGTCTGACTGGATGGATTACACTTCTACACAGACAAGTGAAGGCAACACTCCCGATGTACACACTGTTTACACTGGAGGAGAGAGAGGAGAGGGAGAGAGAAAGAAGTTTGAGTACATCGCTCCACAAGGTCCCTGAGTGGCATGTTTTACAGAGTGAAATAAACATCCAATAAAATAAACACCACTCTGCTGAGCTCTCCTGCCATGTACTGTACTGGGACAGCATAGAGAAACCTCTGTGTGGATCTGCCAACAATACATGCAGGCATTTATACATACAGGTGTGGGAGGAGAGGAGGGGAGAGGAGAGGAGAAGAGAAGAGAGGAGAGGAGAGGAGGGGAGAGGAGAGGATCATTGCATGTGCAAAGGATGCTCTTGTGCAGATTTACACATTAAGAAAAAGACACATGCTCTACAATTCTTGTCAATTTAGTAGCACAAAAAAATGTCTTGTCCAAGATCTTGCCAATTTCTTCAATAAAAAAATAGATAAATAATTTGCCATTTTTTGTGTAACACACAGGAGATCAATACCACAGTACTATCTACACAGTGATGAAGCAATCAGCATAATTCTAGGTAAGACTAAAAACAGGGGGAATGTGGAAGGCTTGCCAGGGCACAGTTACTTCCTGTAGACTCCACTATTTGCTTTGCAAACTAACAGTGCAACAAGACTCCAGGAAGTTACTGTTCCCAGACAAGAAATAGTCCAACTTGTAACCACTAGTAAAACCAAAATGTGCTGAGCATTGTATTACTTTTGTACGAATTACAAAAAACTTAGATACAAAATTATAAAGATGAGCTTATTTGGCAGAACATGACTTAGACAGAGCCAAAGCTGTTTCCCTTTATTTCGAGTCTGTTTGTGCTACGCTAAGCTAACTAGCTGCCCACTCATATTTACCATCAGAGTGGTGTCTATCTCGGAAATAAATTAAATAAATATTTCCCAAAATGTTGAACTACTCCTTTAAACTCCTTTGGAGACAAGGTTTTCTCATAAACTTTTTTCTTATTCACTCATAATCAATCATACTGTTACGACACAGGTTATGACACTTGGTTTGTTGATTTATAGTTTTTATTTATTTATAACTTATTCATGTTGGCTGATTAATTCATGCAAGGCTACATAAACACTCGGCAACTTCTTTTATGGCTGGTATTTCCCCTTTAAGCCCCGGTATCTTGCCAAACAATACTAAAATACAACCGTTTTATTTGGCTCACTGTTGGTTCTGGTCTTGACACGGGCTGTAATAAACCATATGAGTTCAAATGGAGGAAGAAAGGATCAGTAGAAAAAGTGATATGGGTGTTGATGGAGCAAAAAAGACAAAGAGATGTGAAGATTTGGTGAAGAGAGGATGAATTTATTGCTCTGTGGAGAAGCGTATATGGAAGAGATGTGAGGGGGAGGAGGAAGGAGGGGGGGATGGAGGAGAGGGAAATCAGACAGGTTGGACTATGAGAGCACACACAGACGCACT
>NC_136903.1:78288299-78318299 GCF_949606895.1 Notothenia rossii | reverse complement strand
ATAAGAAGCCTGTTTGAAGTTTTCTTTGTGTTATCTCGAGCACTTCAACAAAAGCCCAGTGCAGCTTGCCTCAGAGTATAATGCTGGGCCAGTAGGCAGCCCGGTTGTTAAAAACCTGCTGTTGAGTATGGCACCTGCAGTTCTGTTTCCCCAGACTATATGCATGGAAAAGCAATTGTTTTTCTTAATTATAAAGCTAATGTTCTCAAGTTTATGGGCTGATTAGTTCCTAAAGGATATGTTTTTTTGTGGTTTAGTGATCATATTTGATTGATTTAGTAGAATTATTTAAGAATTCATGAACAGCCCTGTGGACCAGTCTCAGGAAAGTTTCCTCTCCTGATTAAAGAAATTATTCCCAAAGTGAATAAATTCAACCATTTATTACCGTTTGCCCTCCTCACCCACTGAAGAAAGGTTTTTGTGATGAATTCTTGAGGTGTCATTAATATGCATAATCAGGCAAAGCTGGACATTAGCCTAGCCTTTTAGGTCTATTATCAGGAGATGACCATGACAGACTGCAGAGCTTTTATGAACCTCTTATAAGATGTATAAGATATTCTGTTCCCTCTGATGATCAAGGTGACCGCTAATTTGATGGAAATCTTCTTCATTTGTCCTAGCAAGTATAATAATGGCCTCTACTTTAAATTATTTATGCGAAAAGGAAAATAGTTCAATGTTTGTAAAATTACCGGCCTCTGTAACATCAGCTTATTGGATGGAAAAATGCACAGACTACACTACATCTATTTTTGTGTTTTTATTTTAGGCATTGGTAAAAATAAAAGAGGGGTTTTACTTTAAGGCTTTCTGTCATTCCAGAAATAATAACACTCTATAAGTGACAACAAATTTAAACATGAATTTCTTACATGTATTTTAGTTCATCTTTACTGTATGCTGTGTGTTTCTTTTACAATGAGGAGTTATATAGCTGTTATTCAACCAAGATCGTCTGATGGTTGTCTCAATTAATGGTACAACTGCACCATCTAGTGTCAGGAACGCAAATACATTTTGGCTGTGCAACGGCCCTGGACTCTAATTTAAATAAAACAAAGCATTTTTCAAGTTGTTTTCATCATGCAATACTGGTAACATGTTGACTATTATTATGTTTGGAGCCCAGGAGAATTCTGAATGTTGCTTGATGAGCACAACTTAAATCATTAATAGGCCACAAGAACACCAGAAACATTTGTATCATTGGTTTGTTTGAATATGTAATTCTGTCAACATCACAGCAAAACAGGCAACACTCTTTTAATGGTTATGAACTTGAAAACACATATATTGCTTTTGTTTAATCTGTGAGTTAATATTCAGGCAATATCACCATAGATGGTTTAACGATTGGAGACTTTTTCTTAATATGAGTGTAAGACACCAGCACAGTTTGCATTAAGTAAAACCTAATTTGGACGATCCCTGTTAAAAGAGCAAAACTATGTGTACAACACTATAAAATAGCACAATTGTATTATTTTCAAACCCAGCTGCATTTTGTAAACTTATTTAAGGTTGCATCTGTGAATGAATGTTTGTGGAAATCACTCGTATTTCTTTCTTGGATGTCTTTGTGGATGTGTATTACTATCTAAAGCCTGTAGACGTGTTGTGCATAACCAGAATCAGAATCAGAATACCTTCATTCGTCCCACAGAGAGGACATTAACATTTGTTCCAGCTTGAAAAGAGCCAAAGACAGCTTAATGTTTAACAAGAAGTATGCATAAAACACTGAAAAAAATCTTAAAGATACAAAATAAAAAGAATTACACAATTGACTAAATACAAAAATAAATGTGTTATAACTCTAATGCTACTGTGATGTTTATATAAGATACATTTATCTAAGCTGTACTTACTTTTTGACTATTGACTCATCACCACTGCTTTAGCAATAGTTCTTGGGTGGAATCTCATTTTCCTTTTCAGGTATTTATTTGTACCTGAAGGACACCTGAGGTTAACTCTAGTTAATCTGTAAATCATTTAAAATTAAATTGTAAATGATCTCATAAGGTGATTATAATTACCTCATCATTTTGAGCAGAAGACCAAGATGTGTGGTCACATGTAACCAAGACAACCAGTGTTCACCTAAATCACTGTGGCATGAATCACAGGAAAATGAAAGGTTGACATGATTCAATTCCTCTTATTTGATCATAAATATATCAGAACATCTTTATTTCTTGACAGATCACCACTGTGTACGTGGCCCTGACCGTACCATAGTGATAAGAACATACAAAAGCTGAATGTGAGGCGTTTAAAACTAGCTGTATTTAAAGGTGTTTCCCTTGCTTAATATCTGAGAGGAGGATTCATACAAATACATGAGAAAAAGGTCAAATAAAATCAAAATAAAGGTAGCAGTAAAGTTTGGATGTAATGTAATATGAAGAGAGACCTCTCATGTCTCAATACAGACGATACAACAGTTCTACTGAGATCATGTGGGAGATAAATTGTGCAACTAAAATCGGACGATTTGTGTCTCAGAAAATCATTTTTCAATTATTATTTTTTGTCCAAGCACACTTGTAACACTCTTATTAAATCTACATTTAGTGCAGCACTGCTTAACTAGTTAATTCTTGTTTTCAGTCCATATAATGATTTTATTATATGTTAAACCAACCACCAAACCAACCATCATCAATTGAGATGAAAATATTTATTGATAAGTAAAGCATCTATCAGCCTTTTATCTCGTGAAGCGAAATAAATGTTTTACTGACAAACACATTGTCACAATCTGTCTGTGTTGTGTTTTGTCTTGTCTAGATCTGTCTTTGGTTTCCTGTCTGTGTGTTCCCTCCTACCTGATTTCCTGATTGTGTTCACCTGGTGCCCCTGTGTTCTCTCCTCCCTCCTCACCTGTCTCTTGTTTCTTTGATTAGTCCTGTGTGTATTTAAGTTCTGTTTTTTCTGTCTGTTGCTGTTAGATCCTTGTTAGTCTTGACTGTGTTCACGGGGAAGAGTTCTGTTGTTTCTAGTTAACCTTGAAATAAAGGAATATTCTGTGAAATCTGCATTTGGGTCCTGTCTGCTTCGCTCTACCCTGACACACATGCATTATTCTCAGTCACTCAGCTGCTAAACAGCCACGATGCAAGCAGCAGCAAACCAGAGAGTTGTCAGACGGGGAAAAAATAGCATTGAGAACCAGCAAAACAAAAAGCAGAGTGGTGTAAGAGTAAACACCAGCGACTGTGCGGGGACACAGAAACACCAGGAAGGGCATGAAGTGAAACCCCAGGAGCTGAGGGCCAAACACCATCTGATGGAGGAGGTGACTGATCTAAAAGCTCTGGAGGTCCTGGACTTTGAGAAGGAGAACATCTAAGCATCCACAGCTGGGGCAGCAGAAGCTGAATGGAGAGATGATGGCTGCACTGAAAAGAGCAGAGGAGGAGAATGCCTCACTTAAGCAGATGCTGAAAAAAGAGGACAGGGATCAGAGAAGAAGGCAAGTCCACCGTACAGAAGCCATCGGATAAAAAGTCAAAAAAGAAGAGAGGCAGCTTGTTGGCCAGGCTGCAGCTCCTGGAGCAATGACGGCAGATAACACCTGTCTCTTGACTTTATTCTGCCTAATGTCAAATAAAAAGCAAAAACAAATGTCAGTGACTCGTCATAACTTGACTTAAGAGAGAAGAAATTCTCTGTTTTCAACCAGGCTATTAGGCATGATCTAAAATATCTTTAAAATCAAACACTTGATGGAAGGAAATCCTCTCTGAATATAGAGGGGATACATTTTGTGAGAAATACAGTCAGAACAAATGTGTGACATGTAACTTTTGCTACGAAAGGGTTAGTTAAATGTATATATTGTAAACGTTTATCATAATCTAAAACAATTTGGTGGTAGGGCTTTATGTGTGTAATGTTGTGTCATAACTGTGAGGTTTTCAATTAATAAAAAATGTAAGTTGCCGTGTATAAATAATGTAATATCGCCACATACCCAACAGAGTGCGGCAGAGTGCTGTTTATGATTTTTCCACAAATGCAAAAGGGCATAAAGCATGAAAGCATAAAACTTCAGATTTGATTTGGGGGGTTTCCAATCTTTCAGTATTAAAAGTGCCAGCGGCTGATGTGCAGAGACTTTAAGAAAATTCCCTTGCCTTGATTCAAACATTTCCATATAACAAAATGTCATGTTATTTTTACTCTGACATGTCCTCATATACCAAAAAAGACAGATATGACCTTTCTTTTTCACATTGTGAATCAGTTGTAACACATATCTCAGAAGTGAATGGGTAAGTATTTGGACAGATCAGGAAAAAAATGGTTATTTAATAATTTGGAATGATTTGAAATACATTTTTTTAATTAAACTACTTGAGTGTTTTTTCACTAAGCAATATGCTCTTTATTACGTATTCTTGAGGCACTTGCCTTTAATGTGGTCAGGGCATTTTTTACAAGGGTCGTGCCATAACAGGAAAAGGTGTAATGAATGACATTCATTGAATTTCACGCTGCATTTTAATGGGACAGGGTCGTCATTAATGTAATTTGTGCTTCCCCACATGTCAGAAAGCTGCCAGGAAAAAGGCCCATTTCCATGTATGCTTAGTAAGATCATGATTCGGTGAGCATAAAGTCATTTAAAAACAATAATGATAAATAGAGCCCTGCTTCGTTGTAGCTGTTGCCAAGTAGAGGACCTCCTATCCTCACTCTGCTTCTGTACTCACCTGGCAGTTGTTCATGTAAAACAGTTGCACACCTGCCAAGCTTGTAGCTGCTGTGTTTAAAACACCTGTCCACTTCTCACACAGCTCACTCAAACAGCTGCCACATTAGCTTCATACCTGTCTGCCTGGTTTCCTGCTAAGCTCAAAACTCATCTGTTACACAAATAACATTAAGCCGTTGTTCAGAGAAAGCAATCAGGAGATTAGGCTTGAAAACAGAACAATTACAAATAAAATGTAAAGTGGATTACATCCCTGTGATAAACCAGTAATATCGACATCCCTCCAAAGGGTCTCATTATCCCAGGTTGCAAGCAAAGGAGGAAGTTCCCCTTTTTGGCTGTTTCCTTTAAATACGTATTAGAAGCATAACAGGGTGAATAATTAAATAATCAATTATACTAAAATCTAATTCATACAGAATGGGGGGTTTGAAACTCTACATACAAATTCAAATACAAAACAGTTGTAAACTCTTTGGATGTCAATACATTGGCAATTCCATCAAGTCCAAAACACAGTTGTTCTGAACTATTATTTGTGGCGTGTTTACCTTCAGAACAATTTGTCTTCCAGACTATACTAACCTTTCCACACTGTCCGAGCTGATCCAAGTTGTGTGCATGTGTAGTGTACTTTGAAAAGAGCAGATTATTCATCCTGTCATATTTTGTTGACAATAACCATCTAGAATATTGGGCGGCCTTTTGTTGTTGTTTCCTGTACTTGGGTGTTGGTGTGACAGGATGTATGTAATCTGTTGGACTTGTATTAGCATGTTGTTCAGTAAGACACGTCTCTACATGACAAACGAAGCTCTCACTGGGGCAGAGAGGAAGCATATTACATTAAATACTTCATTGATTTTTGTCTGAGTGTTATGCACACATTCAACAACATTCTGCATTCAGTATAACAAAATATTCTTATGGGAGTAACACATGTTGAAGCAAAGTGACTTTAAGATAGAAACACATTGTTTCATGCTTTTTGCATTTACTACATAAATTGCCCTGCATGTCGTAACAGCAGCAAAGATCTCTTGCGAAGGAGGTATGCAAAAACGATTTTTTTTAAAGGGCTTGCTTTCTTTGTGCACATGTGGTTCATAATTCTTTTAAAATCTCGATTTACTGATAAGTAGACCTATAATTTTCTTGATTTCTGACACGTATCCAAGTTACTTTTTCTACGCAGAACCTCTGTTTAGTCTTTCCTGGCTGATTATCTCCTCAAATTGTAACCTGTATAGAAGGATACATCTAAAGTCAATATGCGTTCTTGGTGGGAAAACTGTAAACAAGTACACAAGAACAGAGGGTCATGTGTCAATGTAAGCAGGGCTGTACCAAATTGTTTAAAGGTTCAAAGCTTCATTCATAACGTTGATATTCAAATTCTAAATCAAAATTGGAATGGTCCTTTGCATGTGTATTCAGTATGTCTAAACCAGGTATTTCGGCACAGATAGACTAAACTAATCATATTAGTGGCTCAAATAATATTAGTGGCTCCGTAGGATTGTTTCCAACTTGTGCGATTCGTATTTTTCAAATATCGCCAAAGTGTTGTAAATTCCAAATCAGAATATATTCAAGAAGATAAATATGTTAATTTCTAAAATGCAAAACATGCTTTACATTAACTGTTTACGACTCGTACAGTTGAAATGTAAAACATTACGTTCACTACAGCCAGAAAAACCAAGCACTTTACATCATGTTCATTCTCCAAGTCATATAACTGGATCACGGCGTAGGTACAGAACATCGAAATGTAAAAAGGCTGACTTTGGAAAAAGACAGACCTCGCTGAGTTGAACTGCCATGTGTGTCGTTATCTGTTGTTGTCTGTGTTATTGTTGTTGTTTATATATTGTATGTATATTGTGTTCATGTACAGTGATGTGAAAATGAATTTCCCCCTGGGGACAGCAAAACAAATATATAGGGTCCGTATAGCAGTGTAAAGTAAAAACTAAAACATGAGTTAATGTATGCAAGTGTATGGGAGTATATCATGTTTCTGTTGAGCACAGCAAAGCGACAACAAAAATCCAGAGAATTTCAGATTTTTTGAAAAAAAAAGTTTATTAATTTAACAAGCATACAAAACAACAAATCATTTTTAAACTACCAATGCAGTTTCAGTGCAATCCCAAAATATACATTTTTCAGCAGGGCATGTTAATAAAAGTTTTTCACCTCAGAAACAGCAATTTAAATAATGTTTATATGATTATCATGACAATTGTCCTAGCCAGAGGAAGCTCGCAAGTGATACCTTCTTGAGGTAAAACTGTACACACCCAACCTTTAAAAACGTACAAAACAAAGCACTACATCACAAATGAAATCTGAAATACCTGAACCAAAACATAAGTACTGTAGCACATTACAAACCAATGCATTTGTAAACAAAGCTTGTAAACGAAAAAGGAAGTATGTGGTTATAGATTTTTGGTTTGTGGATTTAATAAATAAGGAGCTGATTAACGGTTTCCTATCAGTTTACCACATAAATAGTATTTGGTGTGCAAGTGTATCAGACGGTAAATTATGACTTTAAAGTGAAAATCTGGACAATATTTCTTTGTATTTTTCCACAGCTAAAGGCTATCGCATAGATAAACACAGAGGCCAATTATAGTTAAAAAATACCTATATCTTTTTCCTTCAGGTAAGAAGTATAATTATATGTTTGCCCGCAATGCAGGCAAATCCTATTCACTCACAGAAGGACTGTTACTTTAAGACAGCATCATAGTATCAGCAGGGCACAGCAGTGAAACAATAACAAGAGCAGAAGGGTGGCACTGCCAAAAAAGGACTGATTTGAGTATAGTCGCTTCTGACTATGGGATGTCGAAGCTTGCGTCTTTCACAAAAGACCGAGTTAAGACGACTGACTCGCTTACAGCATCAACCTCCACAGAGTAACAAAGGTTCAGTGACAGCATCACAGCATCAGTAAGGCCAATACAATATTTAGGGTTAACCTCACGACAGATTACTTAAAATGTTGAAATGCAATTCCATAAGCTTGCCAAAAATAACATTCCATTTTTCTTTTTATAAAGGGGATGCAGTCTGTTGGCTCAATATGATATGTTCCATGATTCTTTGGGGATTTTCTCTGGTGCTACAAGTATTCTGCTACATGAAACTGAATAGTAATGTAAAAAAAACAGAGTACGGACACCAACATCCATTCAGAACTCATGTATCCATTTTGCTTATGATCAACATCCTGCATCTTCATCAGCTCCCATTCCAGCTTTCCTATATCATTTATCTAGGAGTTTTTATATTTTTTTATTTGAGCTCTTACCAAATAAAACTCAGCTTAAAAATGCAGCTGCTCCAGGTTTATGTGGAAGCACACCCTATGCATACGTTAGTATCAGATACTGCTACAGTCAGACTCATACTGCTGCTGTCGATTGGGTTACAAACACTGTGTTAGCATATCAAAATGTCACTGATAGAACGTCAGATCGTGAGGTAACCTAAATCAAATATATATACTGCATATATCATTCAATCATTGTGCTATTTCTCCAATACCCAGGATTCCAAAAGCACCCCAGCTTTCAGACAGCACCCAGCCACACGGAGAGAATACAAGCCTTAAGACATAACTCTTATGGGAGTTGTTGCGTATCACAGCATATTCAATGAACAGATTATAACTGCCATTAAACTGAAAGTAGGCGGAAGGAAAGTGTTCTTCTCATCAGAAAATTGGACTGAAAGCAAAAAGCACAGCATTTGCTAAAAGGTTCCACTGCCCTATCAGAGAACAACCCCAACTTCTAATGCGTTTGATCAAAACCATGAGCTCAGGGGAGACTGTGATGAAAAGTAGAATGCACTAGATTAAGAAGTCTAGTTGTCTGTCATTTTCATTCCACTTCAGCCACATGTTTTATAGCAGCCCATGCAGATGTGCAGAAAAAAGGAAAGGAGAGCGTGTGTGACATTGTGTGCTGGTGTGCTTTTAACAGTGTAAAGTGATGGGGAAAGGAATGGTAAAGTCAAATTCAACACTAAATTACACTGGGCCAAAAGCTTCGGCTGTACTTTTCTTTATTGTTTCTAACTTTGGAACAAGTTGTGTTTCTGTCCACATCCCTATCAGTGATGTCACAGCAGGTGTTTTCCATCAGGTAAAACACCTGCTGTGACATCACTGATTGGGGCGTGGCTCGATGTGCACCTTGGTTTGAGCATTTCATGAATTCAGAGCAGTGCAACAGCCCTTCTCTGCCCGATTTCATGAAGTATTAAATAACCCTTTGAAACATGAAATGTCTCTCTTATCTCAAGTATGGTTTGTACACTCTTAGCTCCACCTCAAATGTTGGCGTACCATGTCTCTCACATTGTCCATTTCCCTCTCTACCTAATACACTCCTCCTCTGATGGGCTTTCCGATTCTTCGTTCTCACTGTCATCCAGTTCAGGAAGATCTCCCCACAGGAGCAGATTTAGACCTGCAGACACATTGGAAGGTGAAGAAGGCTAATTAAAAACACACTAAACAGGGAAGAAGAATTCCAGTTTGTTTTCAAGTAGAGCTTATATTAACCTGTCGCATCCAGTCTGTTGAGAGTAGATACAGCATCACTGTTGAACATCCAGAAATGGCCGTTGTTACAGGAGAGCAGGCAGGGCTTACAGGGAGCAACAACATGATATCCCACAACATTACCACTGGCAGAGGGAGGGAGAATAAAGAAGAACAAGTGTCAGCAATTTACTGTGGGCATTTCTGAAAAATGCTTACTCCACTAGCAGGTGTCTATTATCTAAGAGATGTTTGTTTTTGCCCTGTGTATAACCACAACAAAGGCTTTAGAATACAAAAGAGCGAAAAACACCTCACTGTAGCACTAAACTGTACTTTAGAAAGCCAAATGTCACTTTAACTACAGGTGTATAAAGCCAAAATGTTAACTCTTATTGTTGCATACAATGAAGCGATTACATTTCCCTTATTTAAACTTATATTAGAAATACATCTGCTCAATAAGAAAACAGTTGTTATGTCATCTACAGAAAATGATGGGCAACTATTTAATTTAGAGTCAAGTAGAAACACTACATATTCTCTGGTTTAAGTCATCAACTATGAAAACATTTCTGCATTTTCAGTTTTACATCCTTGTAATTTAATAACTCTGAATTTAAGACTGTTGAGTAGTTACAGTTCTACAGTACACGTGTATCATATAAAAAACTGCTACATGGGAAGACCTTGTTTGCTGTGCTTCCTATCAACATTTCACATCAACATATGGTCTTCTTAAAGCAAACACTGTAGGCTATTGAAAAGCTTTACATACCACTTGAGACATGCAATGTCTCTCAGTTTGCATTTGCAGCTTTCAGTAGAGTAGCAGCTGGCCACAAAATCAACAGTTCTGGGGGGAGGGTGCGTGTAATGAGAAACAAACATAGCCATAAAAGGTTAAAACACACATTAAATTAACATGTTCATGCAACAAACACAGTAAATCACAGTTTGGCTGTCAATGCTTTGTACCCATTAACACCAAATGATCAGTTAGACATCAGTTTGTTACAGGTCGTTTCAAGTAACAACACAACAGACATAAACAAAGGCCAGCAGCTATGCTAGCTAGACTAGCACTTACCTATTGGGAGGAATATCAGTCGAAAAAAGCTCAACCTCAGTGTCTGCAAGAAGCACAGCTTTCATGCCTCTTGTGCAGAGCAGACTTTCACAGAATATGCAGTTCACCTGGGACACACACTTGTTTTTGAAATTAGCGTTGGATGTAGACATTGTTGTCCTGCCAAAATGGACGAATTCTCGCTCTTTCTGTCTTCCCCCAGAAAGCAAATGCAGCAGAAGAAACAAGAACCGGGGAGTGCTGTTACTCACTATTCGTCGGGTTATTAATACTCAATTTGGCGTTAACTTCGCAGGCTTTAACCTAGCACTGACGTCCTTGTGCAAACGTTAGCCTTTTCCTAACGAGAAAACGGAAGGCAGCTAAAGTCAGGTTGTTTAGCAACGCGAGAAAATACATATACACGAGAAACTTTATATCTTTAAAACAAAAGGGTTTGCTGTATTATTGTTAAATGCACGATATCGGCGAATAACCAGGCTGTTTTAAACGACTGGTTCAGCATCCATTTAGATGTAGAAGGCGCTAACCAAATAGCTGTCAGCTTTGTTTACAACTTCCTGGTATTTAAGGGCACTTCCGGAAACTATCTTTAAAAGACCCTGCATCTGACTCTGATTGGCTGAACTTCATAGTAATCGATGTCATTGGCCACCCTCATTAGAAAGTCTGAATATCATTGGTTACAAAATAGAGGTGAAACGCCCACCTTCAAAAATGCTGAAAGCCGATTAGTATGCTTGCATGTCATTCAAATTAGTTACGCCAATCCTGGTGTGGGAAGTACTGATGTCCTATAAACTATGCTATAAACTAGGACGGGGCTGTGTCGTAGATTTTCAAAAAGTTGATACTTACTTTCAGGAAGAGGGTTGCCTTTAAAATAGACTAACACTGTTTTATATGAGAAATGGTCGCTGTCGAAACACGAGACAAGGTTAATGCATTCCCGTTATGTCAAATGATATTATCAGTTGACATAGATATCCGCAAAGGTTAGGGAATTTCTTCTTTAAGGCTAACATTAGCTATACATTACTATCTTATTTGCCGTTTTGTTTAAGTAATACGGATTTAAATTATGCAGAATGACACATGCAAGACACACGTTCTCCTCAGCGACCATAATGTTACTGAAACCATATATAAAGTGGCTATTAGACTGTTTTTGCTCACTTTACACACCCAGGAATAGCCCACAATACCCCCAACTTGCAATTAGTGCTATTTATACATCGAATCACATTGTCAAACAAAACACATCCCAATGGGACTTGTGACATGCACTTAGGGGACTGCCTGCAACACATTTATTTTATGTAGCCGAATGAATAATATCCATGTGTGCATCCCTGCCTGTCCTGCGCACTGAGCAGCCAGCCCCTCCATATCCCCTCGGTTCTTCCTCTCTCTCACTTCAGGAGGGGGGAGAGGAGAGCAGTTTAGTTTAGACAGGCGGACGGACAGCCACGAGACACATAATGGCAAATATATAAAACTAACTTTTTGAAGCGCTGACTGACATACTACCACTGTTTGTTTCTTAAGAAGGGGATGAATCTCCTTTCACTTGAAGTTGTTTGCACCATAACCGTTTTTTTGAGGAGGCGGCGAGGCGCGGCGGCGGATGGGAACACAGAGCAGCAGCAGCGCCAAACTCACAATGCGCCGGAGTGAACAGAGGCAGCAGGGAGACAATACAGATCCGCGGGTCCACTGAGGAGCTGCAATCTCTCATCTTTGCTTCCTTTTTTTATTCGAAGCCTACCCGAGAGTGGCATTTCCCCCGTTAAAGGCTTCTTTTTTTTTTTGACTGATTGAGACTAAATTGACTTCGCTACGAGGGGGCAAGCGGTTTGATCTCCAAACTCAGCCATGACGTCTCCGGCGAAATTCCGAAAGGAAAAGGAGATAGTGGCCGAATATGACACTCAAGTTAAAGGTAACACTTTTTTAAAGCTTCCCACGTGATCATTTGTATCCCACGCTTAAGAAATATGCTGCTAAATATGTGTTTTCCTTCTGAATGATGTGTTTTCCTTGACTTGGCTGATTGCATGGTTTTTCTGTACCCTCAACCTCTCATATCAGGCGTAAATCAGGGGTACGCTTGCTTTGTATTTCACCAACCATTTAAGGATACTAATGTCAATATGTGGACGTGGAAGATCAATAATACATCAACAATTCCGAACATAACTAGAACATCATGATCAGCGTGTCTTCAAGCGTGTGATCGCTCGCCTCACACAGATGGCCAACAAAGACACGAAAAAAAATCCCGCTCAGAAATCAGTGTTGTTGTCCAGATGTGGTCTCTATGTGGTCTCTAAAGAAAAGCGTATGTGAAGGTGGTATGTGTGTGTTGTTCACAGTACCCAAAGGGCTGGGGTTTCGACATGGAACAAGGCAGGGCGTTTTCTCTCCCCTCTGTCTCCTGCTTGTCTCTGCTGCTGCTGCTGGTGTGCACCGCCGAGCGTTCATGCTGCAAATCTCTCTCTCTGTGTGTGTGTGTGTGTGTGTGTGTGTGTGTGTGTGTGTGTGTGTGTGTGTGCATGGTTTTAAAACACAGATTGCGATTACATAATCCATTTGTGCCGAGGTTTGTCCATTGATCACAGTTCATTGGTGTCGCCCCTGCCCACGACCAAGGACACGAGAGCAGCAGGGGTGGGAGAGCAGATTGTGCTGGTTAGAAAGGGGCGTTCAGATGTTAACTGTGTGTGTGTGTGTGTGTGTGTGTGTGTGTGTGTGTGTGTGTGTGTGTGTGTGTGTGTGTGTGTGTGTGTGTGTGTGTGTGTGTGTGTGTGTGTGTGTGTGTGTGTGTGTGTGTGTGTGTGTGTGTGTGTGTGTGTGTGTGTGTGTGTGTGTGTGTGTGTGTGTGTGTGTGTGTGTGTCGTCAGGCAGGCAGGCAGGCACAATGTATTTAGCTAGGTGGTGTCAGTCAAATACTGGGATGGTTTATCGGATCTATACATTCAGGTTAGTGGGAGGGGGAAAGCGCAGAGGTGGCAGGAAGGAGAGGGATGTGGAAGACAGGATATCACTCTCCTCATGGACAGCATGTTTCCACTGTTGCTGCAGTGCAAGATCACCAGCTACAATGGCCTTCCTAATCACAACCGCTTTTCAACATCCTACCTCACAGCCCTCCTTTGCTTCTGTAGAGCTGCTGCCACCTTCAACTTTGCAGGATAAAGCGGTAGTGGAGTGTGTTATCTCAAATTGCTATGTTGGGAAACTGGAATTCCTGGTGCTTATAAACAGATGAGTGACATATTTAAAGAAAAACAAACGTTAAGCATGTTAGTAAAGTCTGTAGCCACTAAAACGTCAACACACTTCTGTAAATTGAGGGGTAAATGCAATTATTCCAAAAGTAATTATGGGTCAAAGGATGCGTCATATAATCTGTGTCAATGCCATACCTATCAAATCCAAAAATCCTATTGTGACATCTTGATTTTTTATATTTCACCACTCCATCCAAGTTTATCTTTTCATTTTGTCACTTGTCTATAAAGCACATCCACACACCCAAATGTAAGCAAACATATTTTTGATAAGGAAGCTTTCAGTCAGACATGAAGGCAATAATTCCTCTAATCAAAACGGGGTATAGGCTACTCAAAGTGTTTAATTTGGTCTTAAAAGTAAACATGTCAGTTAAACTAAATAACATACTAATCCAGGGTAACTTGGCTCTGTGTTTACCACCTCTTGTTAGCCACTACCTGTTGTTTTACCTGCCTTACTGCAGACACCTTTAGCTGTCAGCGCAGTGGCATTAGCGCTGTTGTCCCGGTAGAGATCTGTTTATGCTTGGCAGCCCGTGTAAAGGCCTTCTGTCCGTGCTGCATTGTGAGGGCTGTCTGCTGTGTTTGTCAGCTTGTGGACTTAATGTTTGTCCATCGACCCTCTGCATCGATTCCCACTGTCAGTTACTTCACTGCTCCCTGCTGAACAGCTGCGTTGAGCTACCTCTGTCCACCATGTGTTTGTCCACATACTCGTCTCCCCCTATCTGGAATAAACAGATGAAAGGATAAACCTGTGCATCCTCATTATTGTTGTTGTGAGCTTTTCCATCTGTAGAGGCGTCTCCAGGTGCTGTGTGTGTCTGCTGTGACATTCCCAGCCACAGACAGCCCGTCATTACCCTGCGAACTGCTGTTAGATATGCTCTAATGAAGGGTATATCAAGCAGTAAAGCCCCCACACGTCACATGTCTGTCTTCCAATATTTGCAAACACATGTCTGTCTTGTTTCCCAGATCTGCGAAAGGTCAGTTGTCAAAGGTGTAAAAATGAATCTCTAGACGAAGTAAAGGAGGAGCTATCAGGCTATTTGATGTTTTACTTTATGTGTATTATTCCTTTTGATAATACAGCTTTCCTGAACTTTATTAACCGTGTGATTATTCAACAACAATTTCAGTGCAGCTTATTGGAAATCAAACTTTATGGCTCTGATCAGGCGACATTAATAGGCTTTTTCACACTGCAGCATCATGGGGGAAATTCATGTAAATCCTCCCTTGGCTTACATTTTACTCCTCTGCAGCAAGAGAGAGATGCAGGATGTATATATCCACTCAATCTTGATGAATCTTCCTGATTCCTTTCATGACCTTTCCCTGGCATACCATAATTGAGCATTTAGTTTGGAGGATGCAGCTCCAGTTTGATTGAACATTGATTGGTGCGGCGCTTACATACATACCATCTAACTGCATGCATTGTTCGGTATGTACCTACATAAGCGACATGCCATTCATTCTACACACATTCAAACATTCCTGCGACATTCCTGATATGTCGGCCTTTAATGAATCTCTTTGTTGCCAAGCAAACACTTTAAGTAGGCAGATGTCATTGACACTGTCATCTCACCTGTTGACATGTGCTCTGGAGAACACACCTGCACGCACATGCACATAAATACTTGAACACCACCATCTTTTTCTCAGCCTGTTTTTTCTCACACAGGCAGAGTGCTGATTCTCTAATATGCGATTCTGGCTGGTGCAAGGAATGTTCCTACTTCTCAGGATAAGGGTGTGTGTGTGAGAGAAAGGGTGTGTGTGTGTGTGTGAGAGAGACAGAGTGACTGTGATGCAGAAAGAGAGAGAAAAAGGATCCAGCATTGGGAAAAAAAAGGGATATAGAGAAAGTGGGTAAGACACATTTAAAGGGGGTTAGGAATGTTCTAACACAGATGAGAACAGTTAAACACAGCGCTGAAATGGAGTTAAAGAAAGAGCTTATCACCTACCGCTCGTCGTTCACAGAGTACTTATTCAGAATTGAAACCAGAAAGCTACTTTGCTTTGTGAAAGACTTTGAGGTCTATCTCTATCACAGGGTCCAGTCAGTGCACATGTTCCAGCTATCACTATCCCTTGTTTACCCGTCAGCAAGCGCGCCATGATATTTAAATGGAAGGCTTTAAATCAGGCAATGGGAAACATTTTAGAGGGAAATTAGGGAGTGCAGCCGAGTCTTTAAAAACATTTGACAGATGTTTCATTTTTCAAGTACATTTTGGCTCGGTGCTTCAGCATCTGTCACAGCTTCACACATCTGGGAATGTTAAAAAGTGGCTGCCTTTGCAAATAACTTCCACTTGCTGCCACTGATAAAACGTTTTTATTATGTTTTTTGGAGAGATACAGACAGAGAGGTATGTGTGGCGGCCAACTAATCTGATGATGTGGTAAATAACATGTATTGGTTTTTGTTCTCATTACTTGCACACAAACAGGCTGTATCTCCAAACAGCTTATATAATTTTTGACACTTTCTATTATTCAAACTCTGCAGAGATGACCTATTTTACTTAAAGAGGGAAGAGCGCATGTGTCCATTAACTGAAATAGTGTGTCTGCCTACGTGTAGGTTACTAAGCTGGCTGTTTACAAGTCAGCCAGAGAAACATATGATTTAGAATAAATTGCTGCTTTCTCTAGCACACAATAGGAAAGGTTGTGACACAGAAAGATGTTTGTCAGCAGGCAGGATTGTGTGAATATTTCTGTTTGTTTGTACATGGTGGTTGATTTATGAGGAACAGGGATACTGCAGTGGGGTCACCTGACATACATTACAGTGTACAATTTATTAACTATGAAACCGTAAGAGGCAGCAAAGGAATAGATGAATGACAAGCAGTTGTTACTGTAGCACTGGCCACTCTGCTGCAGTTGTTCACATCAGCAAACGTCACGTGAGGGTGGAATGATGTGAGTAGACATCTTTAAGCTAATAGGCTAATCAATTAGTGGTTGTTTTAGAGCTCTCTGTGTGTTCTTCTTAACAACCCATTGTCAATTAGGGCTGCATTGAGTGAGTCCAGTGGTGCACTTACCAACCACAAGTCAATCACAGGACTGTGTGTGGGGGGAAATGAAAAGGAGAAGGGGAGGGGTCTTGGATCTGTGTGTTTGTAAAGAAATTTGAGTTGAATAAAAAATGTAAATAAGCTTTAAATACATCATGCAGGAAGGATGTTTGTGTGAGGTTCAGGATTAAAGCTCCAACACAAACAGCTTGTGCTGGGAGTGTGTGCGGAGCTTCCTGTTAGGGCCCATGGCTTTGTGGCTGTGAAATCCACTGCCACACACACACACACACACACACACACACACACACACACACACACACACACACACACACACACACACACACACACACAATGCTGCTGTGTTCGGATTTGTAGTGAAAATCCTTTATTCAATATAAGTCAATAGAAAAATGTATTCCACACTGGGTGTCCCACCATCAATTTAGTGTGTGTGTGTGTGTGTGTGTGTGTGTGTGTGTGTGTGTGTGTGTGTGTGTGTGTGTGTGTGTGTGTGTGTGTGTGTGTGTGTGTGTGTGTGTGTGTGTGTGTGTGTGTGTGTGTGTGTGTGTGTGTGTGTGTGTGTGTGTGTGTGTGTGTGTGTGTGTGTGTGTGTGTGTGTGTGTGTGTGTGTGTGTGTGTGTGTGTGTGGACGGTAGGAACACCTTGTGCTGCGTGCACCAGACACGACGTGGCTGAAAACACTCATTGATTTTCTGTTCCCTTCTACCTATCTCCTTCCTCATTTTTTAGTATTCGATGTGAACATGTCCTACAAGCCCGCTGCGGCACCTGCAAGAAAACAAAGCATTACATTTACCAACACTGAGTGTTGAGTCGGTCTCCCTTAGTGTACACATACACAGAGATGCGTACAACTCAGCAAGTGTGTTATTGGATTAAGATGTCAAACCCATCCCTGCTGCAGGTGATAGCTGAGATAAGAGAGGAATGTGTGATATCACCATAATAAGCAGATGAACCCGTACAGGTGTACAATAACACCCAGCGTGTCAAACAACTTGTCAGTATCAGTGACGAGAGATAAAGAATTTAATTGAGACGGGTGCAGAACAAATGAAAAAAATAGACAGCCGTTGAATTGGGTAAGGTCAGAGTTCAGCTGCAGTTCATTGGTGCCAGATGTTCCAGATGCTCTGATTGGGCAACAGATGCTTCGTCTGTCCTGATTAGCTAATCCTAACACCACCTTTCCTTCCGGCCTTCAGAACCGAGGCATGTTGGGGTTGGTTTAAAATATCCCCTCCCTCTTTTCAGGTGTTGCTTGCTGCATGATGTAGAAAACACACACACACCCACGCATGCAAGCACACACAATCACGCACACACACGTTTTGCATAAAGTTAACTGTAGCATTCCACAAAGTTGGTTTCTGTGACCTAATGTAGTCGAGCCATGAATGTGTGATTGTTTCTCTGTTTCAGCTTAGGGATGGGCAATACAGATAACGACGTCTCTTATTATAATATGTACTGTTGATTTTTTTATTACGTGATATTTTACATTTTCTAACAATTTATTTCAGAGGCATTACGTTAAACAAGAAACAGATCGAACTGATATATTTTATGATTGTTCAATTGAGTATTTTAATGTCTTCAAAATGTGAAAATAAAATTGTCGGAAATATGCCATAAAAAAATAATATTCGTAATTTAACAAATTGTTCATCCAACATTTTGCCAATTAATTTCATAATTATTTCAGCAGTAAAGTATGTCCACATTCCCCAAGCCTGTGTGTGAATGTGTGTGTGACCTGAAGCCATAGTTGATATAGGGGCCTTGACCCCTGTTAGAGTGCCTCATTCAAATGTATTCTTTATGTGACACACACACGGCAACAGCAGAGCAACCGGTGAGAGCGTGTAAAAATGTAAAAAGCAGATCCGTGCTCTGGCCTTCCCCCTAACTCACACACTCTGTCTGTCAATCCCAAAAGTGCCTCTCTCCCTCTTTTTCAATCTTTTTCTTTCTGTCAGCCTACATCCAATGAACAATCACACCATTGTGGAAAGAGCTGCCGGTCTTCAGCTCAAACTCTCTGTTTTTCTCACTCCTAATTTCTCCCCCCTCTCTTTTTCTGTCTCCCTCCTTTCCTCTCATGATGTTTGTCAGTTGTGATGAAATGAGACACAGTTACACACACCTTCGACACGCCTCCCATGGCAGCTTAAAGCAATAATCATCACTTTATGATTCCAGCATATGTGACACACACACACACTCGCATATTGTGTCTCATACCGGACACTGACTCACAACCAGAGGATGTGTGTGTGTTGGTGAGAACGTGTTAAAGAACAGAGGGATCTATATTTAAAGCGGAGCAGGGCAGAGACAAAGCCCACTCATATCCTCTGTAAAACAATCGATAGGAGAGCAGACATCCAGCTGCAAATAAATAGGAGGCAGAGAGAAGGAGAGAAAGCACAACAGTAGAAAGGTTGGATAATGCTCCCGGGGGACGCCAGAGGAAACAGGTTGTGTTTGGTTTGAACAGCCCTCATACGTGGCCACAGAAGAAAAAGCCAGGAGCCTGACCAAGGAGGGGAAAGAGAGGAAAGGAGGAGGAGGAGGGAAATATGCAAGAGAAGGCCTGAATAAAAGAGAATTTCTGAGGTGTAATAGAAGAGGAACTGCTACTAGACTGTTCAATATGTGTGTGAGTACAGTATGCACTTGTACTAGCCTTTTTTTTTTACTCCTCACACCCATCTCTCTTTCTCCTTCCCCCCTCCATCAACAGCTTCTCTCAGCACGTAGGCAGAGTTGGTTGCTAGGGTTACTGAATTGCCCCCATTTTTCTGGGTTTGTGAGGAGCAGAGGGAAAATGAGAAAGAATAATGTAGATTTGTCTCCCCTGTAGGGTCTGGCTAATCAGGTTACACGCACACACACAAACACTTGGATTTTGAACCATGGTCTTTCAGGGTTTTTTTTGTTTTCTTGCTTTTGCATTCCTGTCCTGTACTTGCTCTCTCCGCCTCCTTTATTTCATCCTTTTCATCACTTTGTTTCTTCTCATGGTGTCTGTGCTGTTTCCTCATCTCCCTCAGGCTCGGGGGTCTCTGTGAGATGAAGGGTAGCGCAGTTTGATTAAAGGAAATTCAAAATTGTTTTTGTTGTTTCTCTAAAATAATTCTGCTTGCCATTGATGCGTTAAGCTTGATATTTATGAAAGCCTTAGGTTGCATCTCAGACTTGCATCAACATCAAACACTGTAACTATGAAGTGCTGAGAGAGGGTGGGATTCACTATCAAAGAGGATTTCAGTATTTTGTGACATGTTTACGTGTGTGTGTTTGTTTGAGCGTGTCTGTTGGAACTGGGCAATCACTGCACGTTGGCACTCGGCATTCGGGTTCACACCTCTGCTAATGCCGTTTTAATGAAGCCATTCATCACTTCTTCTCGGCTGAATCTGACACACACACACACACACACACACACACACACACACACACACACACACACACACACACACACACACACACACAGCCTCTCACTCTCTTTACTCCTTTCTTCTGCCTGAATGCGGGTGAGGACACGGTGTTCTTCCCCCCATGGTTGCTATGTGGATGCACCAGTTATTTTTTTAGTTCCCGGTGTCAAAGCTGTGTTCTCTCCCGTTTTCTCACCCAATGTTTGTTTCCGCACATTCACAGGCTTAAAGCGAGGCTTGTTTAAAGTGCTGAGTCCTACCTTTCCTTTAAACCTGCTCTCAATGTGGGAATACTGAAGTCTTCTTTCCCACTGTCAACACACACATGCCTGATAGGAGCATCATCTGCTCTCTGATCTTGAAAACAGGGAGTGTCAGCCCCTCGCTCTCTCCTTCACACTCATACCAGATGCACTACATCCACACACAACCCCACGCACATCAGTTAAACAGCGTGGTGGCTGTGCACTCTGCTAATGTTGACCCTAGCTTGAGGTTACATTGAGGGCACTGTTGGCTAATTATGTTGCAGCATGCAGGAAGTAGATGAGATCAGACTTCCTCTTCTTACCTCATCCATGTGGGACAACTCGTGATAGGCGGCCCCTGCTGTGTACAAACAAGGAAATAGTGCTGCATCTGTGTAGACTCATGCAGGTCACACAGCGGCATGAGGTAAACCTGCGCCTGTGGTCGATCTGAACAGGTTTTTAGAACATCTCCCACAATAACAATCCACCCGGCTAAGTTCAAAATGTGTCCGGTACTGTTCACAAGTTCACATTTGTATATGAATTACTCAACCAGTGTTACTTTCAATTGTTATGTATTAATTTATGATTTAAAGGAATTGGGGGCTGCGTTTAACAAAAGCGAAACTATATTAAAGCAAATGCGTGTTTGCTTGAACCTTGATATTTAAAACATTCCCTCACAAACGGTCTCATTGATGGACGAGGGATTTTTTTTGCTGAAAAGCATGTGTTTGGGAAGTAGTGAGCATACCACTGGCTAAATGAGAGTTGTGAGAGTTTGTAAACGGATGTTCTGATATAGTTTGACTTTTGCCAAATGGAGCAAGAAGGAGAAATGAGAACAGTGTGGGAGTTTGAACCACATTTGCAGATTTGAGATACTGTGAGCAATGCAAATTAGAAGTGAACCATTGACAGCAATTTCATAAGAATGTGGTCAAATATGATTAAACGCCTGATCAGACGTGCATCATCTCCACGCTCATATCAGAACATGCTGCAGGGTGTGGTTGTATGAGTGTAATTGTGTGTGTGTGTGTGTGTGTGTGTGTGTGTGTGTGTGTGTGTGTGTGTGTGTGTGTGTGTGTGTGTGTGTGTGTGTGTGTGTGTGTGTGTGTGTGTGTGTGTGTGTGTGTGTGTGTGTGTGTGTGTGTGTGTGTGTGTGTGTGTGTGTGTGTGTGTGTGTGTGTGTGTGTGTGTTAGGGCTGCTCAATTAATCGCAATTACGATTTTGGCTTGTAACGATTATGAAAACAACATCGAAATAAAACGATTATGTTTTTTAATTTATTTATTTTAAATTATTTTTTGTATTGGTTTTTCAGTTGAATTATACTTAAAGTTCAGGGTAATCAACTGTTAAAAACATACTGTTCAATTTTTTGGGATGTTTTCAAAGTACATGGATAATCGTATTTAATAATCGTGATATCAATTATTGACCCAAATAATCGAGATTATGATTTTTGCCTTAATCGAGGTGTGTGTGTGTGTGTGTGTGTGTGTGTGTGTGTGTGTGTGTGTGTGTGTGTGTGTGTGTGTGTGTGTGTGTGTGTGTGTGTGTGTGTGTGTGTGTGTGTGTGTGTGTGTGTGTGTGTGTGTGTGTGTGTGTGTGTGTGTGTGTGTGTGTGTGTGTGTGTGTGTGTGTGTGTGTGTGTGTGTGTGTGTGTGTGTGTGTGTGTGTGTGTGTGTGTGTGTGTCATTTCAATGCTGGTGCCATGCCTGGTCTGGATGAATCCACCCAGAAAATGTGGTTTACCTGCAGCAGACATAGTGCCTGAGCTATTTAGAGGCAGCAGCACATACCTCAAGCCTGATATTTATCTCTCTGGTTTTCAGGCGCCTGTTAGCAGACTCTTTCTCTTGTTCTGCCTCTCGCTGAGCGTGGCCAGGGGGCAACAGTGTGTGAGAAACATGCTAGTATGTGCTCTTCACTCATGCATGTTTAAGCATGTCCCGAGGCTGTGGAATATTGTGTATTGTCGGAAGTCTCTCAACCGGTCATGTCCAAAAAAAAGATTTTTGTTCTGCATGATACATTTGATCCACTCTTCAACTGAACTTGGGTGTCAATTATGTGACATGATGGCTCTTAGGGAATACCAGTGAAGTCCTCAGGTTGATGCAGAGCCAGTGGTGGTGTTTTAAGCAGGTAGGTTGGAAGGAGATGCTGTCATAAAACATCTAGAGATCCAATATTTGAATCCAGAGCAGAAAACAGATTGCAATGTGTCAACATTTTAAAGGCTAACAAGCTGCAGTGATGTAAATGATTAACTAACCAAAACCAGAGTTGGATGGTGTTAAAAGATTACCAGAAAAAAAAACATTCAGTGCTAAAAATGGTCATAGTCAAAGTATTTTAATTGAGCAAGACTTACCAAGCATCTAATGAAAACGATAGTTACGGCTGTAACTACGGTTCTATGAGTCCCGGATGACCGCCGGAGACGGTGCTTTCAGTACTGGATATGTTCATTGCACGCATGCGCAGTTCGAGTACCAATAACAACAAAGTCACCTGTGACCCAGGTGACTACGGCTACATAGGCCGGCGTCATTAGTGGATCGGTTCCCAGAATTTTCTTGCGAGCACACAAGAATTCTGAGTGACCGGAAACTCTGGCGGTCATCCGGGACTCATAGAACCCGTAGTTACAGCCGTAACTATCGTTCTATTTCGTCCCTACTGACCGCCAGAGGCGGTGCTTTCAGCACTGGATGACTATACCAACCATGTCATGAAGAATCCAAACCCTTGCTTACCTAGCTGGAAGCAGCGGAGCTCGGCAACAGGACCACACCCAAAGGATGGGGAGTGGCGACATTGACCCGGTAGAACCTGGAGAATGTGCCAGACGATGCCCACGACGCTGCAGCGCAGATGGTCTCCAGGGACACCCCTCTCAGGGCAGCCCAAGACGTTGAGATGCTCCTTGTAGAGTGACATCTCACCCCTGATGGCGGAGGGCGGCCACTGGCCCCATAGGCATGTGAGATTGTATCCACAACCCAGTGGGATAGCTGCTGTTTGGAGAGAGCACAGCCCCTTCTCGTGCCGTCATGGCAGATGAAGAGCTGCTCTGACTGTCGTATATGGGGCGTAGCACCAATATACGCCTCTAGGGCACGCACAGGGCACAGCAACTCAGGCGTGCCGTTCTCCTGTGGGACGTTAAAGCGCGCCAGCTGGATAGGCCGATTGGAGTGGGCTAGTGGAAGCACTTTGGGCAGGAACGCCCCGTTCGGCCAGAGGGCAACACCCGAGCCATTGGAGTTCCACCTCAGGCATGTATCACTCACGGAGAGGGCATGTAACTCTCCAACTCGTTTCCCTGAGGTCATGGCAAGCAGAAATGCTGCCTTCAGGGACAGCCACTTAAGCTCCACCTGGGCTAGGGGCTCGAAGGGAGGAGATGACAGGGCATCCAGCACTAGGGGCAAGTCCCAAGCTGGAGCCCTCGGGGTGCTAGGGGGATGCTGCCGTAAAGCCCCTCTCAGGAAGAGGGACACCAACCTGTGGCAGCCCGCCGTGGCGCAGTCGACCCGAATATGTCGGGCAGAAATAGCAGCCACATAAATTCAGAGTGGAGTGAGAACGCCCACTATCTAGAAGGGACTGCTGTCTGGGCAACAGCGTACATGCTGTCCCAAGGAACACGCACATTCTTGCCCCCCAGTTGGGGTAGAAAGTGCGTGAATGCAAGCTGCACAGCCCAAAGCTCTAGCACGTTGACATGGCGTGCACCCTCCTGGGCAGACCAGTGACCCTGAACGGTCCTGCCCTGCCGTACTGCACCCCACCCTGAGAGGCCTGTACCTATGGTGACGGTTTCCTGGCGGGATGGGATGGCGCCCATGGGCACGCCCATCAGGCGATGGGCCCTGCCCCTCCAGTGTGACAGAGTGGAGGCAGCGCTGCGACGCCCTGACTTTCCTGTGCCTGTGCCACTTGGTGTCCAAGTGAAGGCTGTTCAGCCACATCTGCATGGGACGCAATGACAGCGGGCCTAAGGGCCCAACGGCCGAGGCAGCCGTCAGTCTGCCCAAGGGCCGGAGGAACTGAATATAAGGCACCATGTTGCCCTGCCCACGTGGAAGTAGGCATACCTCAAGTCCACAGTTGAGAACCACTCCGCCTGTGCATGTGCTGTGGTCAGCATATAGAATGGCAGCACCTTCATGAATCTGTTGATTCCTCTGAGGCCCAAGATCAGGGAAAATCCGCCGACTTTCTTGCTCACGAGAAGGTACGCCGAGTAGAACCCCCTGGGCTAAGCAGAGGGTCTGCTGGCTTGATTGTGTCCTTGGACAAAATGACGGACAACTCTTGGGCCAGAGCTAGGGCCTCTGCCGGATCGCTGACGACTGTCATTTTGGCCCGGCCGAAGGCTAGTGGCCGGAACTGCGGTTCGTACCCCTGGGTTAAGGTGAAAACCACTCAAGGGCCGGAAGTACAGACAGCCCAGTAACTGAGCTGCTGCCGAGAGTCTCGGGGCCCCTGGGGGGCGCCGGTAAGGCTCTGAGGCACGAAGCCGCCTAGAAGGCCGGCGGCACGAAAGCCCCCGGGAGGTGGATGAGTGGGCCGCTGGGACTTGCGCAGACCACTCAGCTGGTGGCTGAGAGCGGCTGCTAGAGGGGCCCCCGGGCCTGCTGGGAGTGGGCTGCCGAGCTACAGGGCAGCTGCCCCAAACAGCTCCCCTGGCTCGACTGGCACACTACGGGGGACATGTCTCCGACAGTGGTGACTGAGCAGGTCAAACCTGGCGACGAGTCTGCACCAATAAGGACATAACTCGTCCCCATTCCCTAGACATTAGGGCAAAGGCTTACAGTGATGCCTCACTGAGGCCCAGCAAAGAAGGCTCAGCCGGAACCTGCTGCAGAGAGGTAGAGACAGCCAGTATCAGCATGGAGCTCCCTCAGGTACTCCTCTAAAGGAGGAACAGTGGGAGTGAAAAGAGGGCAGGGTTATGCCTGAAGAAGGCGCTAGCCTGAGCCGAGTCGGCCTGCAGAACCTGAAGCTGCAAGCGTACCAGGGCCGCACGAATAATGGCCGCCATGGAGGTGTCCTCCGTGCCCTGCAGAGATTTCTGAGCAGAGGAGTGGGAAGCCTCCTCGGGGGTGAGCGGCCCACAGCCATCCCTCCATCAAGTCGCCGGGAACGGACAGACTGAGCTGGAGGAAGTTGTGACGAGGAGAGGTTCCACCTCTGCGACTCTAGCCACTCTGAGCGCCCGAGGCATGAATCTACAGCTCATGCAGTCACTTTGCGTGAGACCCTCCCTCAAATGCTCGAGGCCAAGGCAGAGGGGAGCAGCGGTCATGGCCGTCCTTGGGCTCAAGAGAAGCCATACAGGCGCTACATGAATGAGCCAGTCTGTAGGTAGGCAGATGCAGCGTAGCCGGGAGTGGGCGCGAGAACACAGCCTTCCCCAGCTACCTGCTGGACGGAAAGAGTAGAGCAATGCTCCTACTTGCCGAACACAGAGGGATGTAACTACACCCATGTTACCGGCAGAGGGAGCGGGAGCGAGAGCACTGCCTTCACCCAGCTGGATTAAATAAAGACGTTTAACAGGACAGCTTAGCCGGGCGGCTGCTGCTAGAATCAAGCAACACGTCTACCAGGAGCGGGGGCGAGAACACTACCTTCACTGGTTGAGTTCATAACGAATGCCAGGTGCAGCGTACCCGGGAGCGGGTGCGAAAACACAGCCTTCATCGGCTACCTGCTGAACGGAAAGAGTAGAGCAATGCTCCTACTCGCCGAACCCAAAGAGGGATGTAACTACACCCATGTTACCGCAGAGGGAGCGGGAGCGAGAGCACTGCCTTCACCTAGCTGGATTAAATAAAGAAGCTTAACGGGGCAGCTTTGCCAGGCGGCTGCTGCCAAGAATCGAGCAGCACGTCTACCAGGAGCGGGGGCGAAAAACACTGCCTTCACTGGATGAGTTAAACAATGAAGCTCAACAGAACACGCCAGATGTTGCCAAGCGGCCGCTGCTAACAATCAGAGCAATACGTTACAGGGAGCGGGAGCGAGAACACTGCCTTCACCAGGTGAGTTAAATAATGAAGCTTAACAGTACACGCAAGACGTTAGCCAAGCGGCTGCTGCTAACAATCAAGCGAGATCAAGTCAAACCCAAATGTTTAAGACCAGATAACTAACTTCTAAAGAAGAGAACAGCACAGAGCCGTAGTTACAGCATTAACCATGGCCAGTGCTTACAAGGCATAGAACCGTAGTTACAGTAGTAACTATGGACAGTACTTACACGGCTTATAACCATAGTTACGGTAGTAACTATGGCCAGTACTTACACAGCTTAGAACCGTAGTTACAGTAGTAACTGTGGCTGGTGTCTAAAAGTGTCAGCCAAACGGCTGCACACTAGATAATATAATATTGGGAGGATGAAAACCTCTTTAATGGCCACACATGCAAAGCACACAGCACACACAGTGAAGATTGTTCTCTGTATATCATCCTAGTGCTAGTCTAGTACTAGGAGCAGTAAATACAACGATATAGCGCTACTGCAATCAACACCATACGTTACCGGAGCGAGAGCACTGCCCTCACCAGCTGAGTTAAATAATTAAGCTTAACAGTACATGCAAGGTGTTAGCCAAGCGGCTGCTGCTAACAATCAAGCAACCAAGTCAAAACACAAATGTTAAGACCAGATAATTAGCTTCTATGGAATAGAACAGCCCGCATAAAACCGTAGGCCATGGTCACAGTAGTAACCATGGCCAGTGCTTACATGGCCTAGGACCGTAGTTACAGTAGTAACTATGGCCAGTACTTACCTTACTCTCTGCATCTAAACAAAAAACGGGCAAAAATAATGGCACACTGGGCTTTTCATACTAAATTGAATGAGAGACGCAGCTAAAGCTGGGACTCAAATGCTAATGATAGCTTGGGCACAATGCCACAAGCAGAACTTTCAAAAAGAGCATATTAAGGGCAACTTTATGGGAGAGGAAGCGGGAACACTGTCGTCACCAGAAAGTATAAGCCAAACAATAAATAAGACAGCAATCAGGACCTCTTAGCTGGGAGAGGGTGCGGGGACACAGCCATCACCAGCAACAAGTTGACACAAACCTGTCCGTCGGGGCTCTGCACAGCGCACAGCCGGCCACAGCTCCTGGAGGACGCGTTAACAACCCGTAGCTCCGACTGTCAGTCGCGAAGCTGCACGCGGCCAGCTGCTTGCAGAGAAATCCCTCATATCAAACGTTCAAACCTGAACGATGTAGGCTACAAGAATGTAGCCGTGGTACTCTCGTGAAGCGAGAAGATGAAAAGGAACCGATCCACTAATGACGCCGGCCTATGTAGCCGTAGTCACGTGGGTCACAGGTGACTTTGTTGTTATTGGTACTCGAACTGCGCATGCGTGCGATGGACATATCCAGTGCTGGCGGTCAGTCGGGACGAAATAGAACCCCAGCGCCATTCCCTCTTCAATGGAAACACATTGCAGTAATGTGTTTTGAGACATTTCTGGAATAACTAATAAATAAGTAGACCACAAACAACACTCAATATTTTCACACATGCACAGTGCTACCCCATACGGCATCTCTGTTTAAAACTGGATATTTAGCCTACTGTTGGAATTAACTTAATAACGGTACAATGTGCATTTCCAAGGCTGCAAAAAGATATATTGAATTCATTGGATATTTTTTATCAACACATGTATAGTGTTAATTTCGTGAGCTATTTATTATTTAGTTTTAGTCTTAGTCCTGTGTTAAATTTCCTTTTTAGTTTTAGTCTTATTTAGTCACCTTCATCCTGTTTTTATTTAGTCAAGTTTTAGTCGACTAAAAGTCTGAGCATTTTAGTCTTATTTTAGTCGACTAAAACAGTAAATATTTTAGTCAAGATTTCGTCGACTAAAAGTCTGAGCATTCAAGCGTCAAAGAAAACAAATTATTTTAGTCTACTTTGTGTCAATGAAAACTGTTGAGTCTTATTTAGTCATCAGATTATATAGAACATTTAAGTCAAACTAGTCTAGCCAAAACCAATAATTTGTCATTTTAGTCAAATTTATTTCACAATAAGATTATATCTTATTTGAGGAAAAACACAGGTTGATTAAGAATGCAGCTTTGCAGAGAGTATCAGTTCAGGTTGTGGTGTTTTTACCTGTGTTTTGGCAACATTGCTTCCCTTCTGATAAAACAATGCTTGTTCGTTGTTCGACTTGTTCGTTGTCAGTCATTTTGACGGACAGGATTGTAACATTTCCGTCATAATCCATTATTATCCGTCGAGTGCAATTTATCACTCACTCGCGCTGACGAGGGGGGGGGGGGTATTCGGTTAACGCGACCACTGCTCCCAAGCCCTGTTGTTGTCATTTTATTTTCTGTTAAATAAGGTTCGTTAGACCCAAGTCTTCTGACAATTCACAGTGTGCCGCTGCCCGGTGTAATTCAAATGTACCGCCGCGCGCAGCATAGACACCTGACACAGCTGCTGCCCAGCCGCAGCACAGGAAATGGAACTGCTGGGAGAAAAACTGACTATCAGAGATGTAACGTTATCTTTGATAATATTTTGTCTCCTCATTTTTCGTCAACGAAAGTAAAGAGAGATTTTGGCATAGTTTTTATTTAGTAAACTACATTTTCGTCTCGTCACTTTTCGTCAACGATATTGCATGATGATTTCGTTACAGTTATTGTTTACTGCCGTCGGTGCCGTCTCGTCATCGTCTCGTTTTCGTCATGGAAAAAAAGGTCGTTGACGAACATATTTTGTCATAATTTTAGTCAACGAAATTAACACTACACCTGTAGCAATGCTTCATTTAATGTGTTTTTCTAAGGTGCATGAATCTGTACATTGTGATACCACTTTCCAGGCCCTGTAGTGTTTTTATTCAGGCCCGTGATTTGAAGATGTTCCTGTCAGTGTACCTCTCCCAGTGTGTGCCGGGCCCATAGTAGAGTAAAGACCATGTGCTGTCCTGCGCTGTGGGATACCCCTCTCAGATTACCGCCTTAGCCTCTCCCCTCACCCTCCCTCTGCTGCCTCCCTCCCCCCTTCACATTCCGACTCAGTCCATGTGCTTCAAACAGCGTGGAAATGGGAACATCCCTCTCCATACATGCACACACACATACTCACTCCTGTTGTGCAGTGGCCCATGCAGACTGGGGCTGGTGTGGAGTTGATGGGTGCTTTCCATATAGATTATACACACACTCTGTCACACTCTTTGTAGGGAAGTAGACCTGTGCCTAGACCTGTGTTGGATCTGGAAGTTGGGTAAGACCAAGTGGTTTTTCTTGGAAATAAACAGAGATGATTTCTGAGTATTGGGTTGATGAAGGGGTCAACAATAAAAAGAGAAGAATAAAGGGTAACGGGGGGGATTCCCTTTAGCACAAAGATCCTTCTCATCAATCACTTCATCACATGTGTGGCATATCCATCTGACACAAGCATGTTCTGGTGCCCCCAATCACTCTTGTCCTCAAATCTTGTCCCTCCCACTGCCTCTCACTGTGATTT